>NC_135234.1:727189551-727484551 GCF_051348905.1 Ranitomeya variabilis | reverse complement strand
CACAGAAGTTTATAATGCAGAGCCGTAAAAATAAAAAATCATATTTTTTCACAAAAATGATCTTTTCGCCCCCAATTTTTTATTTTCCCAAGGGTAAGAGAAGAAATTGGACTCCAAGAGTTGTTGTACAATTTGTCCTGAGTACGCTGATACCTCATATGTGGGGGTAAACCACTGTTTGGGCGCATGGCAGAGCACGGAAGGGAAGGAGCGCCATTTGACTTTTCAATGCAAAATTGACTGGAATTGAGATGCTACGCCATGTTGCGTTTGCAGAGCCCCTGATATAACTAAACAGTAGAAACCACCCATAAGTGACCCCATTTTGGAAACTAGACCCCCAAGGAACTTATCTAGATGTGTTGTGAGAACTTTGAACCCCCAAGTGTTTCACTACAGTTTATAACGCAGAGCCGTGAAAATAAAAATTCTTTTTTTTCCACACAAAAATTATTTTTTAGCCCCCAGTTTTGTATTTTCCCAAGGGTAACAGGAGAAATTGGACCCCAAAAGTTGTTGTCCAATGTGTCCGGAGTACGCTGATACCCCATATGTTGGGGTAAACCCCTGTTTGTGCGCACGGAAGAGCTCGGAAGGGAAGGAGCACGGTTTTACTTTTTCAACGCAGAATTGGCTGGAATTGAGATTGGACGCAATGTCGCATTTGGAGAGCCCTTGATGTGCCTAAACAGTGGAAACTCCCCAATTATAACTGAAACCCTAATCCAAACACACCCCTAACCCTAATCTCAACTGTAACCCTAACCACACCCCTAACCCTGACACACCCCTAACCCTAATCCCAACCCTATTCCCAACCGTAAATGTAATCCAAACCCTAACCCTAACTTTAGCCCCAACCCTAACTTTAGCCCCAACCCTAACTGTAGCCCCAACCCTAACCCTAACTGTAGCCCTAACCCTAGCCCCAACCCTAGCCCTAACCCTAACCCTAGCTCTAACCCCAACCCTAGCCCTAACCCTAGCCCTAACCCTAACCCTAGCCCTAACCCTAGCCCTAACCCTAATGGGAAAATGGAAATAAATACATTTTTTTAATTTTTTGTAACTAAGGGGGTGATGAAGGGGGATTTGATTTACTATTTATAGCGCGTTTTCTAGCGGATTTTTGATTGGTAGCCGTCACACACTAAAAGACGCTTTTTATTGCAAAAATGTTTTTTGCGTTACCACATTTTGAGTGCTATAATTTTTCCATATTTTGGTCCACAGAGTCATGTGAGGTCTTTTTTGCGGGACGAGTTGACGTTTTTATTGGTAACATTTTCGGGCACGTGACATTTTTTGATCGCTTTTTATTCCGATTTTTGTGAGGCAGAATGACCAAAAAAAAGCTATTCATGAATTTCTTTTTTGGGGGGGGCGTTTATACCATTCCGCGTTTGGTAAAATGGATAAAGCAGTTTTATTCTTCGGGTCAGTACGATTACAGCGATACCTCATTCATATCATTATTTTATGTTTTGGCACTTTTATGCGATAAAAACTATTTTATAGAAAAAAATAATTATTTTTGCATCGCTTTATTCTGAGGACTATAACTTTTTTATTTTTTCGCTGATGATGTTGTATCATGGCTCGTTTTTTGTGGGACAAGATGACGTTTTCAGCGGTGCCATGGTTATTTATTTCCGTCTGTTTGATCGCGTGTTATTCCACTTTTTGTTCAGCGGTATGGTAATAAAGCGTTGTTTTTTACCTCGTTTTTTTTTTTTTTTTATGGTGTTCACTGAAGGGGTTAACTAGTGGGGCAGTTTTATAGGTCGGGTCGTTACTGACGCGGCGATACTAAATATGTGTACTTTTATTGTTTTTGTTTTTTATTTAGCTAAAGGAAAATATTTATTGGAACAATATTTTTTTTTTTTATTATTATTTATTTAGGAATTATTATTTTTTTTTACATTTTTACTTTGCCCCAGGAAGGGGGGCATCACAGTAAAGTGACAGATCACCGATCTGACACTTTGCTGTGTACTGTGTCAGATCGCCGATCTGACGTGCACAGAAGGGAGGCTTCCCGGCGCCTGCTCTGAGCAGGCGCAGTGAAGCCACCTTCCTGCAGGACCCGGATGCAGCCCCGCGGCCATTTTGGATCCGGGGACTGCAGGGAGGAGACGCTCGGTACAAGGTGAGCACATCGCCTTGTACCAATCGTCTCAGGGAAGCACGCAGGGAGCCCCCTCCCTGCGCGATGCTTCCCTATACCGCCGGCACACTGCAATCATGTTTGATCGCAGTGTGCCGGGGGTTAATGTGCCGGGGGCAGTCCGTGACCACTCCTGGCACATAGTGCCAGATGTCAGCTGCGATAGTCAGCTGACACCCGGCCGCGATCGGCTGCGCTCCCCCCGTGAGCGCGGCCGATCGCGCTGGACGTACTATTCCGTCCTTGGGAAGTAGGGCCCACCCCACATGGACGGAATAGTACGTCCAATGACAGAAAGGGGTTAAATCAGAAAGTTGTGTTACACAAAATGTCATACTTTTTACACTATAAGATGCACTTTCTTCCCAAAATTGTTTTGGGGAAAATGGGGGTGCGTCTTATTGTCCGGATGTACTTACCAGGAGTGTGGCGATAGCAGGATTCAGGCGATTCTTCTGGCTCTGGGCTGGGAAGACGAAGTGTTCGGTGGTCTGACACTGCAGGCCGATGACCTTACTTCTATCCCAGGCTGGTGTGGCAGGTTCGGCAGTCCGGGAGCTCCGCCGACAATTTCTGAAAATCTGGAGTCCTCACACTTCCATTACTGTAATGCAGTGGCCTCCAGGAAAATGGCCGCCAGAGGCAGCTCATGTGCAGGTTGAGATCTCAGCAACAAGATCTCGTCCTGGGATCTCGGGAGACGAGATCTTGGTGCCGAGATCTCATTTTGAGCATGCACCATTTTCCCGTAGGCCACCGCATTGCAGCAATGGAAGTGTAAGGACTTTAGGCTTCACAAAATGTTGACTGAGCTCCCGCACCATCGACCTCCGGGTAACCTGCCGCACCTGCTTGGAATGAGTCAGATCATCGTAAGACCACTGAACACCTCCTGTAACTCCATCAGTGCTCCCAATCACAGACCCGCCCCCCGTGCAAGCTGGACACGGATTCCCACTTGATGCATTAATTTTTTTCTCTATTCTCCTTCTGAAAATTTGCGGTGCGCCTTATGGTCCAGTGCGTATTATAGCCTGAAAAATACGGTAGTTAATAAATAACATTTCACTCATGTCTACTTTACATCTGCATCATTTTTGAAACATGATTTAAAAAAAAAAAGTTAAAAGGGTTGAAAGTTGACCAGCGATTTCTCATTTTTCCAGCAAAATTTACAAAACATTTTTTTAGAGTCCACTTTACATTTGAAGTGACTTTGAGGGGTCTATATGATAGAAAATACTCTAAAGTGAAACAATTTTTAAAACTGCACCCCTCAAAGTGCTCAAAACCACGTTCTAGAAGTTTATTAAAGGGAATCTGTCACCCCATTTTTCTCCTATAAACTGCGGCCACTGCCATTAGGTGCTTATCTACAGCATTCTGTAATGCTGTAGATAAGCCCCCGATGTAACCTGAAAGATGAGAAAAAGAGGTTAGATTATACTCAGGGGCGGTCCCGCTGCGGTCCGGTCCGATGGGTGTCGCAGTCCAGGTCCGGCTCCTCCCATCTTCATGCAATGACGTCCTCTTCTTTGCTCCCTGTCGCAGCTCCTGCGCAGGCGTACTTTATCTGCCCTGTTGAGGGCAAAGCACTGCAGTGCGCAGGTGACGGGAAAGGTCAGAGAATGCTTTAGGTAAGCCCCTGATGGCGGTGGCCGCAGCTTATAGGCGAAAAATGGGGTGACAGATTCCCTTTAACTCTTTCGGTGCTTCACAGCAATTAATGGAATGTGTAAGAAAAACATTTTAACATTTTACTTTCTTTAAAAAACTTTTACTTTAGCCCCAACCCAAACTTTTTATTTTCACAAGGGTAACAGGAAAAAATGCACCATACAATTTGTTGTGCAATTTCCCTGCAGTACGCTGATACTCCATAAGTGGAGGAAAACTACTGTTTGGGTGCACAGCGGGGCTTGGAAGGGAAGGAAAATTTGCCTTTTTGAGCACAAAATTTGCTGGAATCATTAGCAGACTCATGTCGCGTTTGGAGAGCCTCTGATGTGGCTAAACAGTAGAAACCCCCCATTTCTGAAACTAGACCCCCTCAAGGAATTTATCTAGATGTGTGGTGAACACTTTGAACTCCCAGGTGCTTCACAGAAGTTTATAATGTTGAACTGTGAAAATGAAAAAATACATTTTCCCTGCAAAAATGTTGGTTTTGTCCCAAATTTTTCATTTTTACAAGGGTAACAAGAGCAATATGGACCATACAGTTTATGGTGCAATTTCTCCTGAGTACGCCGATACCCCATATGTGGGGGTAAACTACTTTCGAGGCACATTGCAAAGCTCAGAAGGGAATAAGTATCATATTAGAGTTCAGATTTGCTGAAATGGTCACATTGGCAGAGCTACTGAGGTGTAAAAGCAGCAGAACCCCACCATAAGGAATGTCATTTTACAAACTACACCTCTCAATGAATTCATCTAGGGGTGCAGTAAGCATGTTGCACCACATGTGCCTCACAGAAATTTATACCATTGGACTGTGAAGAACGAATAATTACATTTTTACTGCTAAAATGTTGTTTTAGCCCCATTTTTTGTTCATTTTTATTAAGGGCTAATAGGAAAAAATGAATCTATCATGATGTTGAGGAATTTCTCACGAGTGCGCCAGTACACTACATGTTATTAGGAACTACTTTTCAGCACAGTGGAAATCTCAGAAAGGAAGAAGCTCCAGATTACAGCTCAGATTTTACTGTTGTGGTTTGCAGGAGCCATGACCCACTGGGAGAGCTCCTGATGTGATAGAACAGCAGAACCCCCCCATAAGTGACCCCATTTTACATACTACAACTCTCAATTAATTCATCTAGGGGTGCAGTGATCACATTGACACCATGGGTGTGTCACTGAATTTCATACCATTGGGCGGTGAAGAAAAAATAATTCAATTTTTACCACCAAAATTTTGTTTTAGCTCCAGATTTTACATTTTTACATGGGAAAATGGGTAAAAATGGCACCAACATTTGCGTACAGTTTCTGCTAAAAGTGGCAATACCCCATATGTGGCTGTACAGTACTGCTTAGCCACACAGTGAGACTTTGGGGGACGGAGCGCTATTTGCCTCCTGGAGCTCCAATTTTCCTAAAATAGTTTGCAGAATACCCCCCTAAAGTGACCCCATTTTGGAAGAACTTATACCCCTTTGGGAATTTATTTACAGGTGTAGTGATGATTTGGCTCCATAAGGGTATGTTTCCATGGTCAGTTTTGCATCAGGATTTGCTCAGGATTTGACACAGGTAAAATCTGTACCAAATCTGCACCTGAGGTCACAGGCAGGTCACCTAATAGAGGGATAATAGATGGATATGAAAATCAGTCCGCAGCTGCATATTTAGCCTTTACTGTCTATTAGAATAGGAGCACCCCCCCAAAAAAAAGTGACGTGGGTCCCCCTATAATTTATAGCCAGAAAGGCTACGCAGACAGCTGTGGGCTGATATTCATAGCCTAGAGAGGGACCATGGATATTGCCCCCCCCCCCGAGCTACAAATACCAGCCCGCAGCCGCCCCAGAGATGGCGCATCTGGAAGATGCGCCATTTCCGGCGCTTAGCCTCTCTCTTCCTACTCGCATGTAGCGGTGGGATATGGGGTAATAAGGGGTTAATGTCACCTTTGTAAGGTGACATTAAGCCAGCTTATTAATGGAGAGGCGTCAATAAGATACCTACCATTGCTAATCTTATAGTTGTGAAGGGGTTAATAAAACACACACACATGCAGAATAAAGTATTTTAATGAAATAAAACATCACATAGTTTTGTCATCTTTATTACACTGGTAATCCAAGCGAAGCCATCATCTGGAAAAAAAGAAAAATAATAAACCAACAGTATACTCCCTGTGTCTGACATAGTCCTTAAAGGGAACCTGTCACCAGAATTTGGCGGGACCGGTTTTCGGTCATATGGGTGGGGTTTTCGGGTGTTTAATTCACCCTTTCCTTACCCGCTGGCTGCATGCTGGCTGCAATATTGGATTGAAGTTCATGCTCTGTCCTCCGTAGTACACGCCTGCGCAAGGCAATCTTGCCTTGCGCACACGCAGTATGCTTTGCCCAACTGCGGGCAAAGCTGAAAAGCATTAGTGCGCATGTGCGGCGCAGTATGTCCCGTAAGTATTTCGCTGTGTTCCGGGACATAGTGCGCCGGCGCCGGCTTAGGGAGTGCAGAATTCCCTGGATTTCTTTTGAGAAACGAGGAACCATAGCGCTCTTCCAGAGCCTTTGTTCTACCGGTAACATGGAAGCCCCCATATATTTCTGTTAACAGATGACAAACCTGTGTGGCGAGTTGTTTTTTTTTTGTGGATTGAGTTGAAGCTTTTATTGGCAACATTTAACATAATGTTTGGCATCACATTTATCCGGCGCCCTATGCTGAGTGCTTACTTTGGGGTTTCTATCTAAATCTCCAAGTGACTTGATTTGGATGAAACCCAGGAGGGATCCATCTTTTCAGATGTGCACAAAACTGTGACAGACTCCACTTTTATGCACACCTAAAAAAGACGGACACCGCTGGATCATAGGCTAGACAGCGTCCTCACTTTCCTCATCTGCCTCATTATAGGGAGTCTTCCACCGGTGTTTACATTTGAATCACATATTTACACAGAAACCCTTGTGTAAGGGCTCAGCGTAGAGCACAGTATAAATGTGAGCCGATCCTTACTGCAATCTTTGGGAGGCAGAATGAACAAATCAACAACAGATGAATAATTGTTTTTATTTTTTACTCCGCTCCTCCTACAGTATAAGTGATTTGGCGACTTAATTCATCAAGTCGGTGTGATTACAGCGATACCAGATTTACTGTATATTGGGTTTTTATGTTTAGCTGCTGTCACACGCTAAAGGATGCTATATATTGAAAAAAAAGTTTTTGCATTGTCATATTTTGAAAGATATAATTTTTGCATATTTTTGCCAAAAGATTCATGTTGATGCTTGTTTTTTGTGGGACAAGTTGATATTTTTATTGGTACCATTTTTGGACACATGACATTTTTTAATTGCTTTCGATTCCAATTTTTGGGAGGCAGAATGATCAAAAAACATCAATTCAGGAATTTTTTTTGGAGGGTTGTATGCCGTTCCATGTGTGGTCAAATTGATAAGGCAGCTTTATTCCTCAGGTCAGTACGATTACAAAGATACAGCTTTTACTCAGTAAAAACTATTTTATAGAAAAAATTATTTTTATATTGCTATTTTTATATTGCTTTTATATTCCTAAGAGATATAACTTTTTTATTTTTCGGCTGATGGAGCTGTATTGCGGCTTGTTTTTTGAGGGACAAGATGACGTCTTTAGACATATTATTTTTATTTACATTCGTCTTTTGATCGCGTTTTATTCCAATTTTTGTTTGGCAGTATGATGAAAAAGTATAGTTTTTTTGCCACGTTTTGTAAATATGTTTTACGGTGTGCACTGAAGGAGTTAACTAGTGTGACAGTTTTATAGGTTGGTTCGTTCAAGATGCGGTGATACCAAAAGTGTACTTATTTTCCCATAAAATACTTATTTATGGGTACAATACATACAGGTCCTTCTCAAAAAATTAGCATATAGTGTTAAATTTCATTATTTACCATAATGTAATGATTACAATTAAACTTTCATATATTATAGATTCATTATCCACCAACTGAAATTTGTCAGGTCTTTTATTGTTTTAATACTGATGATTTTGGCCTACAACTCCTGATAACCCAAAAAACCTGTCTCAATAAATTAGCATATCAAGAAAAGGTTATCTAAACGACCTATTACCCTAATCTTCTGAATCAACTAATTAACTCTAAACACATGCAAAATATACCTGAGGCTTTTAAAAACTCCCTGCCTGGTTCATTACTCAAAACCCCCATCATGGGTAAGACTAGCGACCTGACAGATGTCAAGAAGGCCATCATTGACACCCTCAAGCAAGAGGGTAAGACCCAGAAAGAAATTTCTCAACAAATAGGCTGTTCCCAGAGTGCTGTATCAAGGCACCTCAATGGTAAGTCTGTTGGAAGGAAACAATGTGGCAGAAAACGCTGTACAACGAGAAGAGGTGACCGGACCCTGAGGAAGATTGTGGAGAAGGACCGATTCCAGACCTTGGGGAACCTGAGGAAGCAGTGGACTGAGTCTGGTGTGGAAGGAAATGGGCTACAGGTGCCGCATTCCCCAGGTAAAGCCACTTTTGAACCATAAACAGCGGCAGAAGCGCCTGACCTGGGCTACAGAGAAGCAGCACTGGACTGTTGCTAAGTGGTCCCAAGTACTTTTTTCTGATGAAAGCAAATTTTGCATGTCATTCGGAAATCAAGATGCCAGAGTCTGGAGGAAGACTGGGGAGAAGGAAATGCCAAAATGCCTGAAGTCCAGTGTCAAGTACCCAGTCAGTGATGGTGTGGGGTGCCATGTCAGCTGCTGGTGTTGGTCCACTGTGTTTCATCAAGGGCAGGGTCAATGCAGCTAGCTATCAGGAGATTTTGGAGCACTTCATGCTTCCTGGCACCTGCTCACAGTGCCAAAACCACTGGTAAATGGTTTACTGACCATGGTATTACTGTGCTCAATTGGCCTGCCAACTCTCCTGACCTGAACCCCATAGAGAATCTGTGGGATATTGTGAAGAGAAAGTTGAGAGACGCAAGACCCAACACTCTGGATGAGCTTAAGGCCGCTATTGAAGCATCCTGGGCCTCCATAACATCTCAGCAGTGTCACAGGCTGATTGCCTCCATGCCACGCCGCATTGAAGCAGTCATTTCTGCCAAAGGATTCCCGACCAAGTATTGAGTGCATAAATGAACATTATTATTTGATGGTTTTTTTGTTTGTTATTAAAAAACACTTTTATTTGATTGGACAGTTGAAATATGCTAATTTATTGAGACAGGTTTTTTGGGTTATCAGGAGCTGTAGACCAAAATCATCAGTATTAAAACAATAAAAGACCTGACAAATTTCAGTTGGTGGATAATGAATCTATAATATATGAAAGTTTAATTGTAATCATTACATTATGGTAAATAATAAAATTTAACACTATATGCTAATTTTTTGAGAAGGACCTGTATATATTTTTGTTTGCTTTGTTTTTGTTTTCTTTTTTTACTTTTTTATTTGGTCCATCTATGGGACTTTCAGTCTTCTGATGGCTGTTATAATGTACTAGATGGTAACCCGATTCTAACGCATCGGGTATTCTAGAATATGTATGTAGTTTATTTATGAAGATTTTAGAATAATGCAATTTATACACAGGATTCGTCCGGACTGCGCCTGTCAATGATTGCTCGCGGCCAGCCACGTAGTATATAGCACAGCCACGTAGTATATAACAGCCCACGTAGTAAATAGCACAGCCACGTAGTACATAGCACATCCACGTAGTATATTGCACAGCCACGCAGTATATAGCACAGCCACGTAGAATATAGCACAGCCCACGGAGTATATAGCACAGCCCACGGAGTATATAGCACAGCCACGTAGTATATAGCACAGCCACGTAGTATATAACAGCCCAGGTAGTAAATAGCACAGCCACATAGTACATAGCACAGCCACGTAGCATATTGCACAGCCACGTAGCATATAGCACAGCCACATAGTATATAGCACAGCCCACGGAGTATATAGCACAGCCACGTAGTATATAGCACATCCCACAGAGTGTATAACAGCCCACATAGCATATAACACAGTCACGTAGTTTGTAACAGCCCACGTAGCATATAACACAGCTCACGTAGTATATAACAGCCCACGTACGCAGTATATAACACAGCCCACGTAGTGTATAACACAGCCCACATAGTGTATAACACAGCCCACGTAGTGTATAACACAGGCCACATAGTATATAGCACAGCCATGTAGTATATTGCACAGCCACGTAGTGTATTGCACAGCCCACATAGTATATTGCACAGCCCACGTAGTATATTGCACAGCCCACGTAGTACATTGCACAGCCCACGTAGTATATTGCACAAACCATGTAGTATATTGCACAGCCCACATAGTATATTGCACAGCCCACGTAGTACAGTGCACAGCCCACGTAGTACATTGCACAGCCCATGTAGTACATTGCACAGCCCACGTAGTACATTGCACAGCCCATGTAGTATATTGCACAGCCCACGTAGTACATTGCACAGCCCACATAGTACACTGCACATACCCCGTAGTACATTGCACAGCCCACGTAGTACATTACACATCCCACGTAGTACATTGCAAGGCCCACGTAGTATATTGCACAAACCATGTAGTACATTGCACAGCCCATGTAGTACATTGCACAGCCCACGTAGTATATTGCACAGCCCACATAGTATATTGCACAGCCCACGTAGTACATTGCACAGCCCACGTAGTACATTGCACAGCCCACATAGTACATTGCACAGCCCACGTAGTACATTGCACAGCCCACGTAGTATACTGCACAGCCCACGTAGTACATTGCACAGCCCACGTAGTACATGGCACAGCCCACGTAGTATATTGCACAGCCCACGTAGTATATTGCACAGCCCACGTAGTATATAGCAATGTGGGCATCATATCCCTGTTAAAAAAAAGAATTAAAATAAAAAATAGTTATATACTCACCTTCCGTTGGCCCCCGGATCCAGGCGAAGCATTTACCGATGCTCCACGTAGTACATAGCACAGCCACGTAGCATATTGCACAGCCCCTGTCATGTCGGACGCTGTTCAGACCAGGTCATTCGACAGACAGCGGTAATTCCGCTTTTGACCACTATTTGCTCATTGGCGTCGGCTAGATTTTATCTAGCTGGTCCGGGGTTAATTTACCTACGATATCGGCAACAGGGAGTTGTTGGCTATCAAGTTGGCCTTTGAGGAATGGCGACACTTCTTGGAGGGGTCGGTACATCAGGTTACTGTTATTACCGATCATAAGAATCTGCTGTATTTGGAGTCAGCCAAGCGTCTGTCCCCCAGGCAGGCTCGCTGGGCATTGTTTTTCACTCCGTTCAATTTTGTTGTCACTTACAGACCGGGGTCTAAAAACACTAAGGCGGATGCTCTATCCAGGTGTTTTCCAGGGGCAGAACCTCGGGAGGATCCAGTACCCATCCTCCAAAAGGGTGTTGTGGTTTCGGCTCTCACTACCGAGGTTGAGGCTGAGATTGCCAAGGCTCAGGAGGAGGTACCATCTGAGCTTCCCATCAACAAATCTTTTGTACCGCTTCATCTCCGCCTAAAGGTTTTGGCGGAGCATCATGATGCTGTCCTGGCTGGCCACCCAGGGGTTAGAGGTACCTTGGAGTTGGTGTCACGTCGGTTTTGGTGGCCCAAGATCCAACAGGACGTGGTCTCATACGTCATACGTGTCAGCTTGTACCACGTGCGCTAGGGCTAAGACGCCCCGCTCCCGTCCTGTTGGCACACTACTTCCTCTTGAGGTACCTAGTAAGCCATGGATGGAAATCTCCATGGATTTCATCACTGATTTGCCCTCCTCAGCTGGGAACACGGTCATCTTGGTGATTGTTGATCGGTTTTCAAAAATGTCGCACTTTGTGTCTTTGCCATCGTTGCCTAATGCTAAGACTCTGGCTCAGGTATTCGTGCAGGAGGTGGTCAGACTTCATGGGGTTCCGTCTGACATCATGTCTGATAGGGGTACTCAGTTTGTGGCAAAATTTTGGAAAGCATTTTGCTCACGGCTGGGGATCAAGTTGTCTCATTCTTGGGCGTTTCATCCTCAGTCAAATGGTCAGACTGAGCGTATGAACCAAAATTTGGAACAGTATTTACGCTGCTTTGTCTCTGATAACCAGGAGGAGTGGTCTACGTTCCTTCCTTTGGCTGAGTTTGCCATCAATAATCACCGCCAGGAGTCGTATGGGGAGTCTCCGTTTTTTTGTGTTTATGGGCTACATCCTCAATTTTGTACTTTGAGTCAGGGGGGCTCTTCCGGCATTCCGGAGGAGGACCAGTTAGGAGCACAATTGTCATCAGTCTGGAGGAGAGTTAAACAGCGCCTGTTGAGTGAGGGTGCTAGGTACAAACGTGTGGCTGACAGTAGGCGTGTGCCAGGTCCGGACCTGAGTGTGGATGACTGGGTGTGGTTATCCACAAAAAACATAAGACTCAAAATACCATCCCTTAAATTGGGTACACGGTTTATTTGTCCATTTAGGGTCACCGCCGTCATTAACCCAGTAGCGTACCGATTGGAGCTTCCTACGGTGTATAAGATACACAACGTGTTCCACAGGTCTCTTTTAAAGAAGGTGGTGGGTTCTGTGGACGCGGCGCCTATGCCACTTCCAGTCTTGGTGGATGGTAATTTGGAGTTTGAAGTCTCCAAGGTGGTTGACTCTCGTGTAGTGCGCCGCACTTTACAGTACTTTGTACACTGGCGTGGTTATGGGCCTGAGGAGAGGTCCTGGGTACCAGCCTCTGACATTCATGCGGATCGGCTGGTCAGGTTTTCTCACCGTCGCCATCCAGACAAGCCGGGTCCTATAAGCCGTGAGGGCCCTGGGGTCCCTCGTAGAAGGCGGGGTACTGTCATGTCGGACGCTGTTCAGACCAGGTCGTTCGACAGACAGCGGTAATTCCGCTTTTGACCACTATTTGCTCATTGGCGTTGGCTAGATTTTATCTAGCTGGTCCGGGGTTAATTTACCTGATGCTCGGATTGGAAGCTGGGCCATGCCCATTGCCTTCAAATAGTTCTCCTGAACATTGGGCGTCGCCGATTATAGCTTCTGTCTTGCGCGTTGTTATCTTGGTCTGGAGTGGTGAGCTAGAAGTTGGAGTATCGTTGCTGGTGGTGTATTTCCCTTTGTCTTATTTACTCCTTGCTATATTTGTATTTATTTTGCCCTGCGCATTTATAGTGTATTCCTGAGTGACTGCGGCGTGGTGTATATTTTCCGTTATCCTTGTCTGTTCTAACTGTGGGTATTGGTGTATGATCTTTTCACTGGGTGGTGGGCAGTTGTTTCAGCCTAGGGTTGAAACAGGAGACAGGGCGAGGGTCGAGGCCTAGACATGCACACCATCATTGTAAACTCTAGGTAGAGGGTCAGTCAGGATGTCCCTAGTCTGAGGGAAATTGCAGGGGCCCGGGTTATTAGCTCTTGCCCACCTAGTCTCCCCGTGACAGCCACGTAGTATATAGCACAGCCACATAGTATATAGCACAGCCCACGGAGTATATAGCACAGCCCACGGAGAATATAGCACAGCCACATAGTATATAACACAGCCCACGGAGTATATAGCACAGCCACGTAGTATATAGCACATCCCACAGAGTGTATAACAGCCCACATAGCATATAACACAGCCACGTAGTTTGTAACAGCCCACGTAGCATATAACACAGCTCACATAGTATATAACAGCCCATGCACGCAGTATATAACACAGCCCACGTAGTGTATAACACAGCCCACGTAGTGTATAACACAACCCACGTAGTGTATAACATATGCCACGTAGTATATAGCACAGCCATGTAGTATATTGCACAGCCACGTAGTATATTGCACAGCCCACGTAGTACAGTGCACAGCCCATGTAGTACATTGCACAGCCCACGTAGTATATTACACAGCCCACGTAGTATATTGCACAGCCCACGTAGTAATGAATTAAAATAAAAAATAGTTATATACTCACCTTCCGTTGGCCCCCGGATCCAGGCGAAGCGTTTACCGATGCTCCTCGCGTGCTCCGGTCCCAAGAGTGCATTGCGGTCTCGTAAGATGATGATGTAGCGGTCACCGGAGCGTCGCGAGGAGCGGGAAAGGCCTGTTCTGGATGCGAGGGGCCGACAGACGTTGAGTATATAACTATTTTTTATTTTTTTTATTATTATTTTTAACATTAGATCTTTTTACTATTGATGCTGCATAGGCAGCATCAATAGTAAAAAGTTGGTCACACAGGGTTATTAGCAGCGGTAACGGAGAGCGTTACACAGCGGCATAACACGGTCCATTAACGCTGCCATTAACCCTGTGTAAGCGCTGACTGGAGGGGAGTATGGAGCGGGCACTGACTGCGGGGAGTAAGGAGCGGCCATTTTGCCGCCGGACTGTGCCCGCCACTGATTGGTCACGGCAAAACAGCCAAGACCAATCAGCGACTTGGGATTTCCGTGACAGACAGACAGACAGAAGGACAGACAGAAAGACGGAAGTGACCCTTAGACAATAATGTATTGCAATGTACCAATCACTTCTGCTCTCACACAAGCTTTGCAGACCATGCACTGGGCATGGTCTAACAAGCTTGCTAAAGCCTGGTGACCTCTAGTCACTATGGCAGCGATCAGGCCCTCATGATGACATTACAGGGGCACCGATTAGAGTGAAGCCCCCACTCTCTCCCCGCCTTCTAAATTGAAATCAACCACAATATTTCGGGGGTTAAACTTCCAGGAACTCCTGGCAGTGAGAGCTGAGTGTCAGCTGTTATGTAAGCTGAACAGCTTCTGTGCACGCAAAATCGACAGGATATATTCATACATCCAAGGTCGGGAAGTCCTTCCCAACCTGGACGTATGAATATGTCTAAGGTCGTAAAGCGGTAAATAGATCAGACTTTTACGGATGTGGTATAACGAACTTGCATTTTTTAATTTTTATTTCCTTATTTTTTAACTGCCCTGGTAAGAAGCGGCGGGCCAGCAAGAGAATGCACTATCAGTGCGCATTGAATAGGTGAGAGCAGAGGCCAGCCTCCAAAAAGACATTATCAGTATTTCAGGACGAGTCTAGGCTCTGTTCTCCATTTGTGCTGCGTTTTTTCCTTTTCAATGCCACTGGCAGAGCACTCTCTTGCCAGCTCATCACTTCTCATTAGAGCTGGTAAAGAAGCGCACTGTCACTTTGCATTCAAAGGAAATCTAGCACTGTAATCATGTAGCTCATAGTGAGATGTTGGAATTGACAACCCACTCCCAGTCCATGAAATGAACGTTGCTACTGACGCTTCATTTCAGGGTGAGGAAAGCAGCTGCCACAGTGACCGCAGCCTCTGCTCCCTGATGATGTCTAGTTTTAGTTTTCCAGCATGCACTGAGGAGTCTCAAACAAAATGTCATTGATATGAGAGTAAAAAATAAAATGGCAGGATGATAGAGTATAGAGGGAGTGAGAAAACAGTAAGAAAGTGTGCATGACAGCACGAGAAACATCAGTGGTTCTAATGGACGGTAAGATCCTTACAGCCAGTCTGAGAGCTGTGGTTCCCACGTTGTCAGATGACTGTAGCTGTGACCGGTGGTAAAAAGGTTACCGTCGTTCACAGATGTCGGCTGATGGGAGAGTATTACTCTCATCACCCTATGCCTGCTGTTGTTGATAACAGCGAGAGCAGACGCCGCTGATGGGAGTATTGATCAGCCGGTACCTGTGCTATAAATAAATAATTTTAAAAAATTCTGTGAGGTCTCTACTAATTTTGATAACCAGAGCAGGTAAAACAGACAGCTGCAACCCTCAGCTGTCAGCTTTATCATGGCTGGTTATCAAGAATAGAGGTGTCCCACACTGTATTATTAATTATTTAAATAATAATTAACAAAACTGGAGTGTGGTCCCCCCCTAATTTGACAACCAGCCAAGCTAAAGCAAAAAGCTGGTGGGCTGGTATTCTCAGACTGGTAAGGGGTCATGGATATTGGCCCCCCAGCCTAAAAGTGGCAGCCCGCAGCCACCCCAGAAAAGGAGCATCTGTTAGATGAACCAATCCTGGTGCTTTGCCTGGCTCTGCTCACTTGCCCTGATGCATTGGGAAGTGGGGTAATGGTTGTGGGGTTGATGTCATCTGTTTTATGGCTGCTGACCAGAGGTTAGTAATGGAGGGGTGCCTATAAGATGCCTCATTACCAAATCCATAGTTGGATTGGAGAAAAGACACAGCCAGAATAAAATCCTTTAATTGAGATAATGACACAGACTCCTTTATTTAGAAAAAAATAAAAAAGCACAGACACACTCATTTTACGCCAAATCCATTGAAGCCCATGTCTCCTGTAAAAGACATCAGCCATAAAACAGCAGTTATCAACCCCACCAATATTACCCCACATACAGCCGCACGACAGCAAGTGGGAAGAGCCAGGCAAATTGGCGCATCTAATAGAAGCACCTTTCTGGATCGGCTGCGGGCTGCTATTTTTAGGCAGAGGGGCCAATATCCATGGCTCCTTACCAGTCTGAGAATACCAGCCCCTATCTTGGCTGATTGTCAAAAATGAGGGTGCGCCATTTAAATAATTAAAAAAAGGTTGTGGGACCACTCTATTATCAATAAACAGCAATGATAACGCTTACAGCTGAGGGTTGCAGCCTGCAGCTGTCAGTTTTTCCTGCTCTGGTTATCAAAAATAGAAGAGACCCACATCATTTTTTATTATTTATTTATTTATATCACAAGCGCAGGCTCATGAATACTACCATGAATGGCACCTCCTCTTGCTGTTATCTGCTACAGCTGGTGTAGGCTGATGGGAGAAGTACTCTCTCATCAGCCGATGCCTGTGACTGGAGGTAACCTTTTTACTGCTGGTCGCAGCTGCTGTTATCTGACAGCGTGGGAATCGCAGTTCTCTGACCGGTGGTAATGATCTTATGACATGATCACGCTGCTGACGTCGCTCTGACCCGTTGATCAGAGCTTTAATTTTACTCACGTCTGAAATATGCAAGTACAGTTGTTAACTGGGAGCCGCCACGCTGCACTGTCTCAGAGCCGGCTGTCAGCTCAACAGCCGGCCAGGAGAAAGGCTGAATTCCAGTCCCAGCAAAATGCAGCCACTGGGTGTAAAACATCGGACCTCCGAAATAGGCAGCTCAACGGTGCCCCACCACCTGAGGTAGAAGCCCTGTCTGCTCCTCCCTAGATACGCCTCTGTTCACACCATTCCATGGTATAGCTAATGACTTGAAAAATTTTTTGTATCCTTCTACTGACTGATAACTTTCAACAATGAGATCCCTGTGTTGTGTTGTATGCTGTTTACGGGCAATGTCTTTTCCTTTAAAATACAACTAAGAAAATGTCAAGAAAATCCTCCTAGAACAGCTAATGTTATATGAGGCTAATCAGAATCACTGTAAATGATAGCGGCTGTGTACTGATTACTATATAAAATGACTTTGCTGTGACTAGCTAATTCTGAACACAACCACATCCCAATTATACAACCACTTAGTTTTATTTTTAGGTTCCCCCTCAAAATTATTTCTGTTTGTTTCTCAATGGATGTGTACAGATTATAGCTGATATTAAAGGGAACTTGTCACCCCCCTGGCATTTTTAACTAAAAGAGCCACCTTGTGGAGCACTAATGCTGCATTCTGTCATTCTTATTTGGGGTCCCTTCTCGGGCCGCGGGTACACGCAGGCGCGAGAATAAAGACATCATGTGATATGAGTCAAAGGGCAGCTCAAACTGCACATGCCGAAAAAAAACTTACAGCGCAGGCGCCGGGGACGTAAGTGAATGTAGAGGAGGTGGCGCCTGGCGCACGGAGGAAATGAGCGATGGCTGGGAGGCGTTTGTGTCCGGGGGGAAAAGATATGCCCCCTGGACAGACTACAGGTATGGCGCGCAAATTATAAAAACAAATATTTCAGCGTTGGAAGGGACCCCAAATAAAAGAGCCACCTTGACAGAATGCAGCATTAGTGCTGTACAAGTGGCTCTTCTTGGCATTATATTTTTACATGACAAAAGCCTGGCATTGTAACTGGGATGTGTAGACTTTTTAAATCAACTGTATGTTCGTGGTTACCATTAGTTAGTAATATTGCTATATGTTTTCTTCTTTTTTGTTAGTGTCTCTCACAGTAATGTAGGCTGGATGTGAACTCAGTGTGTATCCAGTATATAGAAAAGAGACTCAATAACGTGGTAGGTACAGCTATAAATTACAAGGGCTTGTCAAAGTTTTGGCAACCCTGGTCAAAATTAGTTATTGTGAACAGTTAAGCAAGTTGAAGATGAAAAGAAAAATCTCTAAAAGGCCTAAAGTTAAAGATGACACATTTGCTTTGTATTTTAAGATATATATATATATATATATATATATATATATATATATATATATATATATTCATAGTTTATATTTTTAAAATTGCAAAAAGGAAATGGGCCAATGCAAAAGTTTGGGCACCCTGCATGGTTAGCACCTAGTAGCACCTCCTTTTGAGAGTATCACAGTTTGTAAACACTTTTTGTAGCCAGACAAGAGTCTCTCAATTCTTATTTGAGAGATTTTCACCCATTCTTTCTTGGTAAATTCTTCCACCTATGTGAGACTCCTGGATCTTCTTACATGCACTGCTATTTTGAGGTCTAGCCACAGATTTTCAATGATGTTCAGATTAGCGGACTGTGAGGGTTGTTGCAAAACCTTCGGCTTGTGCCTTTTGAGGTAGTCTATTGTGGGCTTTGATTTATGCTTAGGATAACTATCCATTTGTACAAGACATCCTCTTTTCAACTTAAGCTTTTTTACAGATGGTGTTACGTTTGCATCAAGAATTTGCTGAAATTTCATTGAATCCACTCTTCCCTCTACCTGTGAAATGTTCCCTGTGCGATTGGCTACAACACAATCCCAAAGCATGATTGATCCACCCTCATGCTTAATGGAGGGTGAGATGTTCTTTTCCTGAAATTCTGTGTCCTTTTTTTCCACTCTACCTTTGGTCATTGTGGCCAAAGAGTTCTATTTTAACCTAATCAGTCCACATAACTTGTTTTCAAAATGCATCAGGCTTGTTTAGATGTTCTCTTGAATAATTCTGAAACTGAATTTAATGGTGAGGATGTTTCGTGGGTGTGTCAGGTGTGACAGACAGTCATCCTGGATCAGGCTGTAGAAGGTCTTTGCGATTAGCTCAAGCACGCTGTTGATTTTTGCATCTCTGTCGTGGAGCGATATCTCTCTCCCTTTAGGACCCAAGTGTTGCCTCCGCCTTCTGCTGCTAATAGACACCGATATTGAAGATTCTGTGTCTGCAGCATGCTGCTGGTCTTAGCTCTTACTTGTCTCTATCTAGTTGGATGTACTAACAATCGGTTATTTCCTTCTCATAGAACTCTTGGAGGATTGCTGGCGTGACATCTCAGTTGTTTTCTCAAGCTAAGAGTTCCCCTTGTTCATCTAACTTCTTTGTCTTTAGTTGTCGTGGGGACTGAATAGCGCACACCTCATCACTTCCCTATCCAGGGCCTATCGCTAGGGTCAGGCAGGGATTAGGTTCCTGCTTGGCGATAGCTGGAGATCCTATATAGGGATGGTTAATGCAGACAACATGATTTTAGATCTGCCTAGGGGTCTCCACTCCCCTCTCTCCTAGTGTTAGCTCCCCCTTCCCTTTCCCCTTTGCTGTGCACTTACTTATTTGTCACCCAATGTGATAGGATGCAGGAGATGTTTTATTCTGATGACTCTTCCATGAAGGCGATATTTGTGCAGGCGTCTCTGAACAGTAGAACAAGGTACCACAACTCCAGAGTCTGTAAATCTTTCTGAAGGTCTTTTGCAGTCACACGGGGGTTCTGATTTGCCTTTCTAGCAATCCTACGAGCAGCTCTCTTTGAAATTTTGCTTGGTCTTCCAGAACTTATCTTGACCTTCACTGTTCCTGTTAACTGGCATTTCTTAATTACATTTCGAACCAAGGAAAGGGCAACTTGAAAACACTTTGCTGTCTTCTTATAGGCTTCTCCTGCTAGGTGGGCCTCCACAATTTTCATTTTCATAGTGTTAGGCAGCTGCTTAGAAGAACCCATGACTGCTGTTTTCTGGCACAAGGTTAAAGAAGGCTGAGTTTTTATAAAGCTGGGAAATTTGCATCACCTGGCCTTTCCTAACGATGACAGTGAACAAGCCATTGCCAATTTTAAATCGAAACACTCAGATCAAAATCAGACATGTCTCTGATTTTTTTCACGAAACACTCAATCAGAGTAAAAAGAATCAGCCCCATAAATATCATAGGTACGAATGCTATCCATGAAAACCAATTGCTGCTGTCTTCAATTGCTGGGATATTTCTTATGTATCAGTTCTTCTCCATTAACTGTACTTTCTTCTTTATGTAACTTCATCCTTATGTATTGTTTATTTTTTGTGCTCTCCAAGATACTTTCCCCTTTCTCCACTACAGATCTGTGTACAATTCCATTCTTTTCCCTCTTGCTACCTCTAACTCTGAGAGAAGGGAGAGGAGAGTAGAGAATGGTCCGGATCAGGAGTTCTGACAAATTTGTATCTTTTTTGCGGATCCTTCAGCTAAATTAAGGACTTACAGACATTCTGCATCGGCAAAATGGTAAAAAATTAGCAGCAAATGTACAAGAAAAAAAATTCTGTGCCAAGATAATCAAAGGCTGTAAAATTAGTTTTTTGCAGACGTTTTTTTCAAATCCCATGGTGAAGTGAATTGGAAAAAAAATAGACCACAAGTATGCACAACACCACAAACACATAAAAAAATTGTGCTATGAAAAATTTTCAAGTGTTTTTTGTTGTAGAGTTTAAGGAGGACCTGTCTCCAGGTGAAAAGTGACCACTTTAGGCTCTTATTTTACTTATTCTGGTTCCTTGAGTATTCTATTTTTTTTTTATACCGCCCTACTTTGGTCTTTTCCAAGTAGGTGTGGCGGATTTAAAAAAATAAATAAAACCGTAATACTCAAAGGTCTTCTTTAAAGTAACAATTTCCCCATAAATCCATTAGAAGCCTCCTGTGTCCATCCAACCCCAGAGCTACAAAAGTAGTAAACTTTTACATTGATAAGATATATGTATGTAATGTACATATGTATATGTATTTAATGATCTGATGGAATGATGATCAAAGCGGCAAACACACATGAAGTCCTATACATTAGCGTTTCGCACTCCCACCTTGTGTCTCGCTCTCGGAGAGATCAGTATATAGCTAGCGCTGCCTGTTTACATAAGAGAAGTGGTAGTTTGCATTACCGCTGACCTGTAGATAGTAATTTTCTAAATTAGGTGTGAAGTAATGTCTCAGTCTGACAAGCCTCTATTATAGTCTACAATGGGCACTTGGAAATCTTCTTTTCAGGAGTGAAATAAATGTTTAGCCGGAATGACAGCACTTAGACTGAACGGTGGAAATCTCGATATTTACACAGTGTCTATAGTCAGGTGAAGGCAAAGCAGGCAGTGTACTCGTCTTCTGCTCCGATGCCCACAGGTCTGTGCAAATGTTCCGGATGGTAAATTGCACTGCTGAAAAAACATTCACGAACGTAAGATTCATGAAAGGTTCCTGTTGAAAATCTTTAGGGCAGGTGCAGACGACAGTAGATTTCTACATCAAAGAGAATCAGGCCGAGTTTGATCAGGGTGCCAGCATAGTGCAATCCAATTATCTCAGGTGCGAAAAAGATGGAAAGAAAAAATATATCCATCCTCTCCATTCTGTCAGTGCGCAGAAAATGGACTGTACTCAGATGTCATCCGATGGTTTACACGCACTCATTTTCTTGCATAGCCGAATGCGATTTTTGTCTCAGACACAGAATCAGATAGGTGTACAGCCTCGCAGACTAAGGCTGCCGTCACACTATCAGTATTTGGTCGGTATTTTACCTCAGTATTTGTAAGCCAACACCAGGAGTGGAACAAATAGAGGAAAAGTATAATAGAAACATGTCACCGCTTCTGTATTTATCACCCACTCCTGGTTTTGGCTTACAAATACTGAGGTGAAATACTGACCAAATACTGAACGTGTGACGGCAGCCTAACCCTGATCCGGGTGCGATCCTAAAGTAAAACATTGAAATCACAGGTGGATACAGTTTGTGTGAATTTCATCACGGCAACTTATAATGTAGTTCAGTAGTGTGTATGACCTCCATGTGTATGTATGCACTCCTGGCAATGTTTAGGCATGGCGGATGTTGTCCTAGGGTATCAGTGAGTCCCGGCCAGCCCGTGGTTCTACTTGGCGGCGGCGGATGCACTGACACATAATGTCCCCAGAGGTTCTTAATTGGAAACAAGTCTTGGGAACATAAGGGCCAGTGAATGACATCAATGCCTTTGTCAACCAGGAACTGCCTACGAACTCTAGTAGTCACAAAAGACCGGGCATTGTCCTGTACAAGGAGGAACCAAGGCCCCCCTGCATCAGTACTAGGTCTGACAATGGCTCTGAGGTAGCCAGATAGGGTATTGTTGACTACCATGTAGAGGTTTCTGTAACCATCCATGGATTTGCCTCCCTAAACCATCACTGACCCACTGCCAAATAGGTCATAGTGGATGATATTCCAGAGAACGTATCATTCACCATGGAGTCTCTAGACTATTTTACGTCTGTCACATGTACTCAGTGTGAACTTGCTCTTATGATCCGAAATGTTCACACTTATCATACTTTCCATTCAGGTAGCATGATATGCCAGTGAGTTAAACTCACCATATTTTCTGCCATTATAGTGCTTTCGAAGCATCAGTGCTAATAGTGAAGGGCATGAAGACAACAAATCCAGTGGTGTGCAAACCATGGGGGCAGATTATGTTTTTTGTAGAGAAGGGACCCTGCCACCACTGGTCCCATCTCCTTTACTATTTATTTTTTAAGACCTTGTCATAAATGCCGCTCTGCAGAGGAACTACATCATTAGTAAGCAAGGGGATGGAGGACCAGGCCCAAGGGTGGAGGAACGTGATATAGATTGCAAAATAAAACTAAAGCCCTTCTGTCCTCAGCGCCATAATGATAGACTCATCTTGATGAGGGGTGTGTGCTCTATTGTGTACATCATTGACATTCACATGTCATTAACAAAAGGAAAAAAAATGGCTCCTAAAGGGATTGTCCCATCAGTGCAATCGATATCAGTATCCTATATTAGGGGTATATAGATGTCTTCAACAGTGGTCTCTGCATTACATGGATAAACAGTTAAATGGTGAAATGGCTCAACTTAGAAGTAGTTCACTTAGATTAGTCCCCGTTCCTTAAGCCAGATTCCCGGTACATGAGATTATTTCTGAGATCTAGCTGCTGGAGCCATAGGGATGAGCTATAATTCACAGGGGAAGCTATTAGTACTAAAGCCTTATTCAAATGAGGGTGTTTTGGGGTCTGTGTGCTGCCTATTTGCTCGACAGACCACACATAGACAGCACAAAGGCCATTTGTAGCCAATATGTTTCTGTTTGGAAAAAAACTCAGTAGGTACCATTTTGTTCCGTTTTATGGATCAGAATACAGTATGCCATAGAAGGCAGATCCTTTACCCGTCCACAATATGGATGAGCACACGGAGTCAGTCGTGAGACCATTTTGCAGATTGTCCGTTTTTCAATTTAGCCATTTGAACCTGGCTATTAAAGGGAACCTGTCACCCCCAAAATCGAAGATGAGCTAAGCCCACCAGCATCAGGGGCTTATCTACAGCATTCTGTAATGCTGTAGATAAGCCCCTGGTGTATCCTGAAAGATGAGGAAAAAGAGGTTAGATTATACTCACCCAGGGGCGGTCCCACTGCGGTCCGGTCTGTTGGGCGTCACGGTCCGTTCTGGGGCCTCCCATCTTCTTACAATGACGTCCTCTTGTATTCACGCTGCGGCTCCGGAGCAGGCATACTTTGTCTGCCCTGTTGAGGGCAGAGCAACGTACTGCAGTGCGCAGGTGCCGGAAAAGGTCAGAGAGGCCTGGCGCCTGCACACTGCAGTACTTTGCTCTGCTCTCAACAGGGCAGACAAAGTACGCCTGCGCCGGAGCCGCAGCGTGAAGACAAGAAGAGGACGTCATCATAAGAAGATGGGTGGCCCCAGACCGGACCATTGGATCGGACCGCCCGCCCAGGTGAGTATAATCTAACCTCTTTTACTCATCTTTCAGGATACATTGGGGGCTACAGAATGCTGTAGATAAGCCCCTGATGACGGTGGGCTTAGCTCATCTTCGATTTTGGGGGTGATAGGTTCCCTTTAAAGTCAAAAGGCAACCATATCATCATATCAAGACATTATTGCATCAGCTCCTCCAGAGCAAGAGCTGCTATCTTGGAACCCATCTCTTTATAAAATCCATACTCTCTACTATGGAACATGGAAAGGAGTTGTGCAAATCTACTGCTATTTGTGTATACAAATATTCGTGGAACTAAATTCATGTTGCAATCTACAAGTCAAAAAGTGTCCATGTTTTGGTTGCAGAAATTATTTTAATCAACTTTCAGAAAAGAAAAAATACATAAGTTTTCGTAATAAAGTCCATACATTTAAATATATTTTGTCCATCTGTCAACAAGCATTCATATTCCCACATTAAAAAAAATATTTTAGGCTGAACTGCAAGCTTCAAATGTACTACTGTCTTCACCTCTTCATCAAATGATCTGCCCCATAATCCACTATCACCCATCTATCCAACAGAATCAGTTCATGCACACGCTCAATGTTGACCACCAGTCATGGTGGTGGACAGGCGTCCGGCTCCTTCTTCATAATTGACCCCTTTACAATCTTCTTTGCCCTTACTGGCATATGAGGCCCGGTGAGCAGAGGGGGCGAGAAGGGGCAGTAGGATCTTGCCGGTTCAGTAACTGAAGGAGCGTCCTTGGATTCACGTTCAGTTATTATTTATTGCCGTGGGGTCAATAGTTAAAAGCCGCCAGCCAATCACAGGCTGGCAACAGATGTTAGCATGCACATTGCCGGCGTATAACGTCACTGTAATGCGTCGGCGAGTCGGCACTTCAAATGGATGGAGGAGACAATGAAGCTGGACCGTGACCAGGTAAGGAGAAAATGTTTTGTTTTTTATTGAAAGGCCGCAAGCCGCAATATGTACACAGATTACGCAGCAAAGTTGGACTCATGGGGGAGGATGTTGACAGATGGGGCAGGAACATGGGGCAGGATGGAGACACATGGGGCAGGATGGAGGCATATGGGGCAGGATCATGGGACACATGAGGCAGAATCATGGGACATATGGGGCAGAATCATTGGACAGATGGGGAAGCATCATGGGACAGATGGGGCAGGATCATGGGACATATGAGGCAGGATCATGGGACACATGGGGCAGGATCATGGGACAGCATATGGGGGTAGAATGGAAGCACATTAGAGCAGGATGGGCGAACATATGGGACTAGGATAGGAGAACATTTGGCTGGAGCCAGAACACAAGGGGCTAGGAATGAAACATAAAGGGACCATGAAGAGGGATATTATTACTGTAGGGGCTAATTAAGGGATATTATTACTTCAGTGATGTATTTTATGTTAGAGGGTGCTGGTATTATGCAGGGAGGCCCTATGTCACCTTTTTTTCTTCATCTGCTGCAGTGCCGAACTTGGGAAAGAATTAAGTAATGCGCTCTGTAAGCAGTGTTCTAGATACCTGTGTTATTTTCTGCAGAGATGATTTCTTGTTGGAAGAAGTGATGGCGGTCTGAGCTGGATTAAGAAAAAAAGCGAATATGAAGGAAATCAACTAGAGAAGTCACTGGTGAGTCAGTGTATTACCTGTATACTTACACTATGCACTGTATATTATATACAGAGCTCTTGTGCATAATGTCACTCGTGATCCCTGTAATACATGTACACTGACACTGTATACAGAGCTCCTGTGTATAATGTCACTTGTGATCCCTGTATTACCTGTACACTGACACAATATACAGAGCTCATGTGTATAAAGTCACTGGTGATCACTGTATTATCTATACACTGACACTGTATACTATGTACAGAGCTCTTGTGCATAATGGCACCTATTGTATTATTAGTATTGTGTTTTTTATTACTTATCAATATTGTAGTATTATTTGTCACTATGTGGTGGTAATATGTGGTCTGCTCATGGTATGGCGCTACTTATTCATTGTATGTGGTATTGTTCAGTCACTTTGGTGGTAGTATGTGGTCCGGCCATGGTGTGATGGTATTTGTCCATTGCATGTGGTATTATTTGGTCACTATGTGGTGGTAATATGTGGTCTGGTCATTGTGTGAGGGTATTTGCCCCTTGTATGTGGCATTTTTCGGTCACTATGTGGTGCTAATATGTTATCTGGCCATGGTGTGTGATAGGGCTAGCGGAACGCACCAAATAATTAGAAGGATGGTATAAGGTGCGTTCGCAGCCCGGGGTCCTGCTGAGTAATGACAAACTATATGGCGGTATAATGTGGATGCACACACAGGTTAGCTTTACCCGGTATGAAGGAAGCAAACCCTGTTGCGTCACAGGGCCGTGGTACCGCACAAAGAGCACAAGCAAAGAGTCACAGAACTCTGTCTCAAGACTCAGGGAAAGAGTTCCTCTAGACCTCTAGATTCGGAGTTTTCATCCATCGACAGGCATACATCCACACACACACGTTACTAAGTTTATACTAGCGCATGGCCGTGTGGCCATGCAAACCTTTTATAGCGGAAGCTCTCCAGGACCTTCCTAGTGGTCCAATAGGAGCTGATACAGGGCCTGAGCATGTGACCCCCGACCTCCAATGAGAGGTCATCCCATGGGCATGCTCAGAAGAAGAAAATCAGGACTTAGTCCCAGGGACACCTGCTCGCCGCTGAACAGTACTAGTTACAATGGCTGAGCCTGGAAGGACAGCAGTAACCAGCTGCACAGTATCAGCTTGAGCCAGACGCTGGGACCGATGTCTCTGCTGAGCAGGCTCCACTGCGGCTGGAGGAGAATGGGAAACCGCAGTGGAGATGGTTAGAGATTCCCCCTGTGCAGCGGAGGGAACTCAACACCTAACAGTCTGACAGTATTTGCCCCTTGTATGTGGTATTATTTAGTCACTATGTGATGGTAATATGTGGTCTGGGCATGGTGTGACAGTATTTGTTCCTTGTTTGTGGTATTATTGGTCATATTAAAAATGGAAAAAGAAAGAAAAATATACCTAAAAAGAGTACTAGATCTTTGAACAAATATTTAATAGGTTAGAGTAGAGTAGGGCCTGGCCAGAAGAGTCTACCTCGTCGTGGTGGTGGATTAAAAAAACTTTTGGCTAAAACAAAAGTTGATGGCTATGTTTGTAATATGGTGATGGGAACTGTTAATGTGTGATTGGTGAGGACGGGGTGCAGAAGTGGAGTTTTACCAAGAGTGGGTGCTGGGATTGTGGAAGGTTTGGGGGGGTGGAGGTGGGGCTGTGGTGTAGCCTGTGTGGAGTCTCAAGGGGACTCAAAAATTTTGCCAGTATGAGGTCTTGAATTTCCTGGTGGGAGCCCTGGATACCCGTGGGGTGTCTGGGCTATATGAGCCATGGCTCATCATGGGTGACATGTTCCCTGTTGCTTAGCATACTTTGGTTAGCATAGGGCACCTTATCTACCACTAGGCACCTTAGCTATTATAGCTTTGGCTAGGAATAGTCTATGAGCGTTTTTCATATGTGGTGTAACATGGCTAAAGGTTGTCTAATCGACGGGAGGTATGTATCACAGAGAAGGCTTGTCGCTGTGATGTAACCCGGAGTGTTTTCTGTTTGCACATAAAGCAATAAGGAGTTGCTTAGTATATTTGGGTCCGGGTTACGGGTAGCTATGAGAGATGGGAGGGTCTGGCTACCCATATATCTCACCCCTGGGTAAGGGGCATAACCATGCCTGTCTATGTTTGTTGCAGGACCTGTGGTGAGGTCACAACCACATGTCTGATCATGTGATGGGTTCTGGGTGTGGTTAGACCTATTAAAGAAAGCCTAATGCTAGCCTCCAGAGAGAGTGTGGGAATCTGTCATGGTGGACAGAGATCCCTGTGTCCAGGCGGGACACTACAGACAGGAGTCTGTGTGTGTGGAGGAGAAAGCCTCCACAGGACTGAGCCTGAAGGACTGGACATTTGTATTTTCCTTTCCTGAGCTAAAGGCTATTTCTTTTCTGTTTTGCTGTATGGTTTATGGTGCAAATAAACCTGTGAACTTTTAAAGAGAACGTGCCTCCTGTTTCCTCCAACGCACCTGAGCGAGTCAATCCCTACAGTGGCTATAATAATGTTATAGGCTTTACATACGTGCTATAGGTTTTTCTTGTGTCTATTTATTGTTGGATAACTGGATACATTTTGGCTACATTTTTTTGAAATAATCATCAATTATTACATTATTTGAGCTTTATTACCATATTTTTCGGACTATAATATGCACCGGACCATAGGATGCACCTAGATTTTAGAGGAGGAAATTAAGAAAAACAATTTGGAGAAAAAATTGTGGTTAACTTTGTACTTAATATCCCCTCTCCTGGTAAATATGGTACGCTCATCCGGATCCTAATACACATGGCCCCTTAATCCCTATCCTGGTATTCATGGCTCCTCATCCCTATTGTGGTATGCATGGCCCAGTTATCCCTATCCTGGTATGCATGGCACCTCATCCCCATCCTGGTATGCATACCTCCTCATCCCTAGCCTGTTATGCATGTCTCCCTTATCTCTATCCTGGTATGCAAGGTCACCATCTCATCCTGGTATGAATGGCCCCATCCTTAACCTGGTATGATTGGCCCCCATCCCAGTCCTGGTATGCATGGCCCCATCCTTACTCTGGTATGATTGGCCCCCATCCTGGTATGCATGGCCCATCAGAAAGCATTAAAAGAAAACAAACCATTACACTTACCTTCCCAGCGCTCCCTTGCAGCATCTTGTTCTGATGCCAGAAGCTGCTTTATGCTTGTAAGCAGCGCATGGCAGGGACATCATGTGTTGCTTGCAAGCCTAAGGGCAGCTACTGGAATACTCACTGCTCTGCACACTGGGATTGTGTGTGCGCAGAGCAGTATTCATTTCTCTTCAGTAGTGCGCACAGTGTCAGCCGCCGTCTTCCTGCAGCTGCCGGTGGTCATGTGTGCCGCTATTTAAGAGAAATGAATATTCACCGCATTCCACTCCCATGGGCGTGGAATGCAGTGAATATTCATTTTTGTTATCAGCAGGCACAGGATTTAGCTGCAGCAGCCGGCTCCAGCCTCTGTGACTCACTGCTCTGCCAAAGCCACTGCCCAACCTCCCCACCACAGCCAGAGCTGGTACATCCGGACTATAAGACGCACCCCCCATTTTCCTCCTGATCTTGGGAGGAAAAATTGTGTCTTACTGCACCTTATACTGTAGTACGGTATATTTCAATCTTCCTGTAGCTCATCTCCAGTATGCCTTGTTCTCACTGGTGTGGGATATAGGATACCATTTCTTTATCCCTTAGGATTATTGGGGTATTATATGCTGTCCTCTATATACATTTATCCATGGCTTATACTAATTCTACGTACCATTGCCAGCAATATTTATAAAAGATGATGTATCATTATGCTGCTATGTTTAGCTTTTGGTATATCACCATGGCTCATGTTTATTCCCGACTATGTGCGGCTCAGGTTGTTTAATTGATATTTTATATATTTTTATGCTTGTACACCAATAAAAGCTGATTTTATTTTAGGTGTGCGCATCACTAGTAAAATATTTAGAACTAGATGGTGGCCCAATTCTAACGCATCGGATATTCTAGAATATGCATGTCCACGTAGTATATTGCCCAGTCACGTAGTATATTGCCCAGTCACGTAGTATATTGCCCAGTCACGTAGTATATTGCCCAGCGATGTAGTATATTGCCCAGCCACGTAGTATATTTCCCAGCCACGTAGTATATTGCCCAGCGACGTAGTATATTGCCCAGCCATGTAGTATATAGCACAGCCCATGTAGTATATAGCACAGCCCAAGTAGTATATTGCCCAGTCACGTAGTATATAGCACAGCCCATGTAGTATATAGCACAGCCCAAGTAGTATATTGCCCAGTCACGTAGTATATAGCACAGCCCATGTAGTATATAGCACAGCCCAAGTAGTATATTGCCCAGCCACGTAGTATATTGCCCATGTAGTATATTGCCCAGCCCACTTAGTATATAGCAATGTGGGCATCATATCCCTGTTAAAAAAAAAAGAATTAAAATAAAAAATCATTATATACTCACCCGGTAACCGCTCTATGCTGCGGTCTCGCGAGATGATGATGCTGCGGTCTCGCGAGATGATGACGTAGCAGTCTCGCGAGACCGCTACGTCATCATCTCGCGAGATCGCAGCATGGAGCGGTTACCAGAGCGTCGCGAGCGGGAAAGGCCTGTTGTGGATCCGAGGGGCCGAGGGACGGTGAGTATATAATGATTTTTTATTTTTTTTACTATTTTTAACATTAGATGTTTTTACTATTGATGCTGCATAGGCTGAGTCAATAGTAAAAACTTGGTCACACAGGGTTAATAGCGGCGGTAACGGGGTGTGTTAACCGCGGCATAACGCGGTCCGTTACCGCCGGCATTAACCCTGTGTGAGCGGTGACCGGAGGGGAGTATGCGGGCACCGGGCACTGAGTGTGGGGAGTAAGGAGCGGCCATTTTCTTCCGGACTGTGCGCGTCGCTGATTGGTCGTGGCAAAACGCCCACGACCATTGCCACGACCAATCAGCGACTTGGATTCCATGACAGACAGAGGCCGCAACCAATGAATATCCGTGACAGACAGAAGGACAGACAGAAAGACGAAAGCAACCCTTCTTTTTCTCCCTCATGTGATATGTTCTTTGATACACGATGCAGCAGCCTGTAGTGGTTATCTAGGCTGTGCACCCATTTTTGTATGTTCGTTCCTTAATCCACGGTGCAAGAAGATTACAAGCCATGGCGCAGTAGCTATTCTGCCTGGAAGTGGACAGCAGAGAAAAATTGATGAAAGGTTGCAACGCAGGATAGTCCGGATAGTGGGTAAGCGGCCCCAATCAAGGTCCAAAGAAACTCAAGCTATCCTGCAGGCTCAGGGTGCATCAGTGTCAGGACAAACTATCCATTGACATTTGAATGAAATTAAACGCTATGGCAGGAGACCCAGGAGGCCCCCACTGCTGACAGAGACATAAAAAAGCTAGACTGCAGCTTACCAAAATGTATGTGAGTAAGCTGAAATCCTTCCGGGAAAGTGTCTTGTGGACAGATGAGACAAAGATAAAGCTTTTTGTTAAGGCACATCATTCTACTGTTTACCGAAAATGGAATGAGGCCTACAAAGAAAAGAATACAGTACCTACAGTCAAATATGTTGGTGGTTCAAAGAATGTTTTGGGGATATTTTGTTGCCTCTGTGTTATGACCCCAATGGCAGGGGGTCTCAAAGACAAATAGCGAAGTCTGCAAACATAAAACCCAGCTCATAGGGCAGTGGTAACTGGGCTGACCATATACCTGAACCTAGCACACAAATAACAGCAGCTGGGGAACGTACCTACGTTGATTCTAGACGTCTCGCGCCAGCCGGAGAACTAACTAACCCTAGCAGGGAAAAGAAAGACCTTTCTTGCCTCCAGAGGAAATACCCCAAAAAGTTGGATACAAGCCCCCAACAAATAATAACGGTGAGGTAAGAAGAAAAGACAAACGCAAGAAATGAACTAGGTTTTTAGCAAAGAGAGGCCCACTAACTAATAGCAGAATATAGGAAGATGACTTATATGGTCAGCAAAAGCCCTCACAAAAACTCCACGTGGAATATTCAAGAACCCCCGAACCGTCTAACGACACGGGGGGAGAACATCCGCCCCCTAGAGCTTCCAGCAGTATCAGGAATCACATTTAGTACAAGCTGGACAAAAATAAGAGCACAGTAAATAACCAAAAACAAGAAAGCAGGACTTAGCTTAATTTTGCAAAGAACCAGGACCAGCAGAAAGGAGCAAACAGAAGGATCTGATTACAACGATGCCAGGCACCAGACTGAAAATCCAGGAAGTTCAAATAGCGACACCCCTGGACTAACGAGGCCAGGTGGGTACCAAGCAAGGGAAGGAATATCAAAGTGTCATATCACTAGTGACCACAAGAGGGAGCCAAAAAGTCTAATTCACAACACCTCTGGCACTGGGTACATTGATTTTGTGAAAAGCATCGTGAAAGATTACTAAAAAATTTTGGGTAACAATGTAGTGCCCAGAGTCAGAAAGCTGTGTCTGCATCCTAGGTCATGGGACTTCCAGCAGGACAATAACTCCAAACATATTTCAAGAAGCACCCAGAAATGGATTGAAACAAAGGGCTGGAGAGTTCTGAAGTAACAGCAATGAGTCTGGATCTAAAAACCTTTGAACACCTGTAGAGAGATCTTAAAATTGCTGTTGGGAGAAGGTGCCTTCAAATATGAGAAACCTGGAGCAGTTTGTAAAAGAAGAGTGGTCAAAAATTCCAGTTGAGAGGTGTAAGAAGCTTGTTGATGATTATAGGAAGTGATTGATTGCAGTTATTTATTCCAAAGGATGTGGAACCAAATATTAAGTGGAGGATGCCAACAATTTTGTCCTGCCCATTTTTGGGGTTTTGTGTTAAATTATGTCCAGTTTGCATTTTTTTCAGAATTTTTTATGTTGTTCCAATACACATATAGGAAATAAACGTGTATAACAAAACGCGTAACTGCAATAATTTTTCTGGGAGAAATAGTTCCTGGAACAATTACAATGGTGCCAACACTTTTGACCATAACTGTATGTTTTGGTGCGTGCTATATATCTGTCCTTATGTCATAATTTACTTCATATCCTGATTACATGGTTATAACAATTTTACATGTACAGTGGTGACCAAAAGTTTTGCATTTTTTTAAAAGTGTGATTACTTCTGTCTTGTTGTTGTGATGTCATTTTCCTGGTGATTTTAGTAAACCGGAAGCAAATGGTTGTCAGGGATGAAGAATGAAAATTGTGTTTGACATTGTTTTATCCCTTTATGTGTTAGTTTGCTGGGCCAAATGTTTTGCATATTTTGTCATGGGTAGTAGAATTTTGCCTAATTTTTTGTTTTTCAGTTAAAACTTGGCAAAGACAAAGCCAAATTTATCACCAGATGTCAGGAAGCTTATTCTGAGTCTTATTCTGTGACTGAAGTCAGGCAAAAGCCAAAAAGATGTAGCTATGGAATTAAACTGCTCTCAAAGTTGTGTCACGTACTGTATAATAAAGAAAGAAAAAGAAGGTTATGGAACAAATGACAAGCCTAGAAGTGGGCAACCATGGAAAACTTCCTAAAAAGTTGATTACATTATTAAGAAAAAGTCAGTATGTGGGGTGGGCCCTACTTCCCAAGGACGGAATAGTACGTCCAGCGCGATCGGCCGCGCTCACGGGGGGTGTGCTTGCATTAGGGTTTCAGTTATAATTGGGGGGTTTCCACTGTTTAGGCACATCAGGGGCTCTCCAACGTGTCATGGCGTTCGATCTCAATTCCAGGCAATTCTGCGTTGAAAAAGTAAAACAGTGCTCCTTCCCTTCCGAGCTCTCCCGTGTACCCACACAGGGGTTTACCCCAACATATGGGGTATCAGCGTACTCAGGACAAATTGGACAACAACTTTTGTGGTCCAAGTTCTCCTGGGGGCTAAAAAATAATTTTTGTGGGAAAAAAAAAGATTTTTTATTTTCACGGCTCTGCGTTATAAACTGTAGTGAAACACTTGGGGGCTCAAAGTTCTCACAACACAACTAGATAAGTTCCTTGGGGGGTCTAGTTTCCAATATGGGGTCACTTGTGGGGGGTTTCTACTGTTTAGGTACATTAGGGGCTCTGCAAACGCAATGTGACGCCTGCAGACCAATCCATCTAAGTCTGCATTCCAAATGATGCTCCTTCCCTTCTGAGCTCTGCCATGCGCTCAAACAGTGGTTTCCCCCACATATGGGGTATCAGCATACTCAGGACAAATTGGTCAACAATATTTAGGGTCCAATTTCTCCTGTTACCCTTGGAAAAATACAAAACTGGGGGCTAAAAAATAATTTTTGTGGAAAAAAAAATTTTTGATTTGCGTATCAGCGTACTCAGGACAAATTGGACCACAACTTTTGTGGTCCAAGTTCTCCTGGGGGCTAAAAAATAATTTTTGTGGGAAAAAAAAAGATTTTTTATTTTCACGGCTCTGCGTTATAAACTGTAGTGAAACACTTGGGGGCTCAAAGTTCTCACAACACATCTAGATGAGTTCCTTAGGGGGTCTACTTTCCAAAATGGTGTCACTTGTGGGGGGTTTCTACTGTTTAGGCACATTAGGGGCTCTGCAAACGCAATGTGACGCCTGCAGACCATTCCATCTAAGTCTCCATTCCAAATGGCGCTCCTTCCCTTCTGAGCCCCTCCATGCGCCCAAACGGTGGTTCCCCCCACATATGGGGTATTAGCGCACTCAGGACAAATTGGACAACAACTTTGGGGGTCCAATTTCTCCTGTTACCCTCGGGAAAATACAAAACTGGGGGCTTAAAGATAATTTTTGTGGGAAAAAATTTTGGTTTTATTTTTACGGCTCTGCATTATAAACTTCTGTGAAGCCCTTGGTGGGTAAAAGTGCTCACCACACATCTAGATAAGTTCCTTAGGGGGTCTACTTTCCAAAATGGTGTCACTTGTGGGGGGTTTCAATGTTTAGGCACATCAGTGGCTCTCCAAACACAACATGGCATCCCATCTCAATTCCTGTCAATTTTGCATTGAAAAGTCAAACAGCGCTCCTTCCCTTCCGAGCTCTCCCATGCGCCCAAACAGTGGTTTACCCCCACATTTGGGGTATCAGCATACTCAGGACAAATTGTACAACAACTTTCGGGGTCCAATTTCTTCTTTTACCCTTGGGAAAATAAAAAATTGGGGGCGAAAATATAATTTTTGTGAAAAAAAATGATTTTTTTATTTTTACGGTTCTGCATTATAAACTTCTGTGAAGCCCTTGGTGGGTAAAAGTGCTCACCACACATCTAGATAAGTTCCTTAGGGGATCTACTTTCCAAAATCGTGTCACTTGTGGGGGGTTTCAATGTTTAGGCACATCAGTGGCTCTCCAAACGCAACATGGCGTCCCATCTCAATTCCTGTCAATTTTGCATTGAAAAGTCAAATGGCGCTCCTTCCCTTCCGAGCTCTGCCATGCACCCAAACAGTGGTTTACCCCCACATATGGGGTATCGGCGTACTCAGGACAAATTGTACAACAACGTTTGGGGTCCATTTTTTTCCTGTTACCCTTGGTAAATTAAAACAAATTGGAGCTGAAGTAAATTTTTTGTGAAAAAAGGTTAAATGTTCATTTTTATTTAAACATTCCAAAAATTCCTGTAAAACACCTGAAGGGTTAATAAACTTCTTGAATGTGGTTTTGAGCACCTTGAGGGGTGCAGTTTTTAGAATGGTGTCATACTTGGGTATTTTCTATCATATAGACCCCTCAAAATGACTTCAAATGAGATGTGGTCCCTAAAAAAAATGGTGTTGTAAAAATGAGAAATTGCTGGTCAACTTTTAACCCTTATAACTCCCTAACAAAAATAAATTTTGGTTCCAAAATTGTGCTGATGTAAAGTAGACATGTGGGAAATGTTGCTTATTAAGTATTTTATGTGACATATCTCTGTGATTTAATTGCATAAAAATTAAAAGTTGGAAAATTGCGAAATTTTCAAAATTTTCGCCAAATTTCCATTTTTTTCACAAATAAACGCAGGTAATATCAAAGAAATTTTACCACTATCATGAAGTACAATATGTCAGAATCACTGGGATCCATTGAAGCGTTCCAGAGTTATAACCTCATAAAGGAACAGAGGTCAGAATTGTAAAAATTGGCCCGGTCCATAAAGTGCAATCCACCCTTGGGGGTAAAGGGGTTAAATGAATGAAAAATATGGGGTCAAAGTGAGTCGACAAACTGTGGTGCGACGGCTGATAGCAATAGTGCTGAATGCACGAGTTCCAGTCAAGAAGCCTTTCATCTCGCAAAGAACCGGAAGGTCCGAGTTGAGTTTGCCAAAGAACACAGCCAATGGAAAGACACAGATTGTTCTAAGGTGTTGTAGTCAGATGAATCCAAGTTCAATCTGTTCAGTAGTGATGGCAAGCATTATATACCACCCAATTCGAAAACGTAATGATAAGAGATGTGCGAACCGGAACAGTAAAGTTTGGCATCCGTACCGAACACCTACTGTTCAAGCATGAACACCAAATACGGACTTCATCAGGAAGTTCGTGTTACTGTTCGGATTCAGCACCCCAAACACCGGGTGTTTGTTGTACAGTATGTGCATGACAGCGTGGCAAACACTGCTTCTGATCGGTAGTAAAATCAATCAGGCACGGTTCCCACTATGTCAAATGACAGCGTGAGTCTGCAGCTGCGATCGGAGGTAATATGCTTACCTCCAGACACTGGCGTCGGCTGATTGGACTACTGCTCCCATGAGCCTACACCTGCTGCCGCTAATAATAGCCACCGACTATGCTCTAAATAAATTATTTTAGAAAAAACCCTGTGCTTTTCTATGTATTTTTGATGACCAGCCAGGCAAAACTGACAGCTGGGGGCTGCAACCCTCAGCTGTCAGCTTTATCATGGCAGGTTATCAAGAATAGAGGTGTTCCCACTCCAATTTGTTCAATTATTTAAATAATTAAAAAAAGTGGAGTGGAGTCCCACCATTTTTACAACCAGCCAAGAGAAAGAGTCCCATCAATTTTTTTTAATATTTATTTAAATAATTTATAAAATCGGAGTGCGGACCCCTCTATTCTTGATAACCAGCTAAAGCCGACAGCTGAGGGTTGCAGCCCCTAGCTGTGAGTTTTGCCTAGCTGGTTATCAAAAATACAGGGGAACACACGCCATTTAAAAAAAAAAAAATTATTTATAGCACAGGCTTCGTCTGAAAAATACTCCGATCAGCCGACACCTGCTCTCGCTGATATTAGAGGCAGCAAGCTTCGGCTGATGGGATCAGAAGTCCCATAACCCGTCGCCAGTGAACGGAGGTAAACTTTTTACCTCTGATCACAGCTGTGGGACAGCATGGGAATCGCAGCTCTGACTGGTAGTAATGATTTTACCACTGATTAGAAGCAGTGTTTGCCATGCTGTCATGTTCGCCTGTTGTAATGTTCGACTGTTGCAATGGCCAAGCCAATCACCTGATTTAACCCTTACAGAGCACCTTTGGGATGAGTTAAGGCAATGAGTTAGGGCCTGTACCCATTATTATTATTATTATTTATTTATATATCACCATTGATTCCATGGTGCTGCACATGAGAAGGGGTTACATACAAGTTACAGATATCACTTACAGTAGACAAACTTACAATGACAGACTGATACAGAGGGGCGAGGACCCTGCCCTTGCGGGCTTACATTCTGCAGGATTATGGGGAAGGAGACAGTAGGTTTGGGGTTGCAGGAGCTCCGGTGTTGGTGAGGCGGTAGCTTCGGTAGTGAAGAGGAGGCAGCGGGGTCAGTGTAGGCTGTAGGTTTTCCTGAAGAGATGTGTTTTAAGGCTTCGTCTGAAGGATCCGAATGTAGTGGATAACCGGACGTGTTGGGGCAGAGAATTCCAGAGGATGGGGGATATTCGGGAGAAGTCTTGGAGGCGATTGGATGAGGAGCAAATAAGTGTGGAGGAGAGAAGGAGGTCTTGGGAGGACCGGAGATTACGTGAGGGAAGATATATGGAGATTAGTTCAGAGATATATGGAGGAGACAGGTTATGGATGGCCTTGTAGGTCAGTATTAGTAATTTGAACTGGATACGCTGAGGGTATGGGAGCCAGTGAAAAGATTTGCATAGAGGGGAAGCGGAGGAGTAGCGAGGAGAGAGATGGACTAGTCGGGCAGCAGAGTTAAGGATGGACTGGAGAGGTGCAAGGGTGTTAGCAGGGAGGCCGCAGAAAAGGATGTTGCAGTAGTCAAGGCGGGAGATGATGAGGGCATGCACAAGCATTTTAGTAGATTGAAGGTTGAGGAAAGGACGGATTCTGGAGATATTTTTGAGCTGGAGGCGACAGGAGGTGGAAAGAGCTTGGATGTGCGGTTTGAAGGACAGGGCAGAGTCGAAGGTTACTCCGAGGCAGCGGACTTCCGGTACGGGGGAAAGCATGATGTCATTGATTGCGATAGATAGGTCAGGTAAGGAAGATCTGTGGGATGGAGGAAAGATAATGAGTTCAGATTTGTCCACATTGAGTTTGAGGAAGCGAGAGGAGAAGAAGGAGGATATGGCTGATAGGCACTCTGGGATTCTGGACAGCAGAGCGGTGACATCTGGGCCAGAGAGGTAGATCTGAGAGTCATCAGCATAGAGGTGGTACTGGAATCCATGGGACTTTATGAGTTGTCCCAAGCTAAGTGTATAGATTGAGAAGAGTTGGGGTCCTAGAACAGAGCCTTGGGGGACTCCAACAGAGAGAGGGTGGGATGAGGAGGTAGTGTGGGAGTGGGAGACGCTGAAAGTGCGGTTGGAAAGGTAAGAGGCAATCTGTTGTGATTTTGCTTTTTGCTCCCTCTAGTGGTCATTAGTGATTTGACTCTGGAGCTTCTGTCTTTTCCTATATCCTCACCTGGGCCGTTAGTTCAGGGGCGTTGCTATATAAGCTCCCTGGACCTTCAGTTCAATGCCTGGCATCGTTGAAATCAGAGCTAATCTGTTGTGCTCTTGTCCTATGATCCTGGTTCCTGTATTTCAAGCTAAGTCTGCTTCCATGCTTTTTGCTTTTGTTTTGTTTGGTATTTTTGTCCAGCTTGTTCCAATCTGTATCCTGACATTTGCTGGAAGCTCTAGGGGGCTGGTGTTCTCCCCCCGGACCGTTAGACGGTTCGGGGGTTCTTGAATCTCCAGCGTGGATTTTTATAGGGTTTTTGTTGACCAGATAAGTTATCTTGCTATATTCTGCTATTAGTAAGCTGGCCTCTCTTTGCTGAACCTGGTTCATTTCTGTGTTTGTCATTTCCTCTTACCTCACCGTTATTATTTGTGGGGGGCTTGTATCTTGCTTTGGGGTCCCTTTCTCTGGAGGCAAGAGAGGTCTTTGTTTTCTTCTCCTAGGGGTAGTTAGATTCTCCGGCTGGCGCGAGTCATCTAGCGATCCGTAGGCATGATCCCCGGCTACTTCTAGTGTTGGCGTTAGGAGTAGCTATTTGGTCAACCCAGTTACCACAGCCCTATGAGCTGGATTTTTGAATCTCGCAGACTTACACGTTCCTCTGAGACCCTGTCCACTGGGGTCATAACAGTATGCCAGGCCTTGATTAAATGTTTAATGCATTGTAGAAGTGGGATTATAAGAAAGAAAATTTTGAGGTTTTTTTTTTTCCCTCTCTCATTTTTTTTTTTCTTTTCCCCTTTACCTCAGAGTGGCTTAAGCTTGCTGCAGACATGAATGTCCAGACCTTGATTACAAGTGTGGACCAGCTTGCCGCTCGTGTGCAGGGTATACAAGATTGTTACCAGAAATCCTAGGTCTGAACCCAAGATTCCGATTCCTGAACTGTTTTCAGGAGACCGATTTAAGTTTAGGAATTTCAGGAATAATTGTAAATTGTTTTTGTCCCTGAAACCTTGTTCGTCTGCAGACTCTGCTCAACAAGTAAAAATTGTTATTTCATTCTTACGGGGTGACCCTCAAGATTGGGCTTTTTCGTTGGCGCCAGGAGATCCGGCATTGGCTGATATTGATGCGTTTTTCTGGTGCTCGGTTTACTTTATGAGGAACCCAATCTTGAGATTCAGGCAGAGAAAGCCTTGCTGGCTATGTCTCAGGGCCAGGACGAGGCTGAGGTGTATTGCCAAAAATTTCGGAAATGGTCCGTGCTGACACATTGGAACGAGTGTGCACTGGCCGCTAATTTTAGAAATGGCCTTTCTGAGGCCATTAAGAATGTTATGGTGGGTTTTCCCATTCCCACAGGTCTGAATGATACCATGTCCCTGGCTATTCAAATTGACCGGCGGTTGCGGGAGCGCAAAACCGCAAATTCCCTCATGTTGTTGTCTGAACAGACACCTGATGTGATGCAATGTGATAGAATCCTGACTAGAAATGAGAGGAAAATTCATAGGCGCCGGAATGGCTTGTGCTACTACTGTGGTGATTCTACACATGTTATCTCAGCATGCTCTAAACGTATATCTAAGGTTGTTAGTCCTGTCACCGTTGGTAATTTGCATCCTAAGTTTATTCTGTCTGTAACTTTGATTTGCTCACTGTCATCTTATCCTGTCATGGCGTTTGTAGATTCAGGTGCTGCCCTGAGTCTTATGGATCTCTCATTTGCTAAGCGCTGTGGTTTTATTCTTGAACCATTCGAAAATCCTATCCCTCTTAGGGGTATTGATGCTACGCCATTAGCAGAAAATAAACCGCAGTATTGGACACAGGTTACCATGTGCATGACTCCTGAACACCGCGAGGTGATACGTTTTCTCGTTCTACATAAAATACATGATTTGGTTGTTTTGGGGCTGCCATGGTTACAGACCCATAATCCAGTCCTTGACTGGAAGGCTATGTCAGTGTCTAGTTGGGGCTGTCGTGGTATTCATGAGGATTCCCTGCCTGTGTCTATTGCTTCTTCTACGCCTTCGGAAGTTCCGGAGTATTTGTCTGATTATCAGGATGTCTTTAGCGAGTCCAGGTCCAGTGCATTGCCTCCTCATAGGGAATGTGACTGTGCAATAGATTTGATTCCAGGCAGTAAATTTCCTAAGGGAAGACTGTTTAATCTGTCGATACCTGAACATACCGCTATGCGTTCATATATCAAGGAGTCTCTGGAGAAAGGACACATCCGTCCGTCTTCTTCCCCTCTTGGTGCGGGATTCTTTTTTGTGGCTAAAAAGGACGGATCTTTGAGGCCTTGTATTGACTATCGGCTTTTAAATAAGATCACTGTCAAATTTCAGTATCCTTTGCCGCTGTTGTCTGACTTGTTTGCCCGGATTAAAGGTGCCAAGTGGTTTACCAAGATAGACCTTCGTGGTGCGTACAACCTTGTGCGCATTAAGCAAGGGGATGAATGGAAAACCGCATTCAATACGCCCGAAGGTCATTTTGAGTACTTGGTGATGCCTTTTGGGCTCTCTAATGCCCCTTCAGTTTTTCAGTCCTTTATGCATGACATTTTCCGGAACTATCTGGATAAATTTTTGATCGTTTATCTGGATGATATTCTGGTTTTTTCTGATAATTGGGACTCGCATGTGGAGCAGGTCAGGATGGTCTTTAAAATTTTGCGTGAAAATTCTTTGTTTGTCAAGGGCTCAAAGTGTCTTTTTGGTGTACAGAAGGTTCCCTTTTTGGGGTTCATTTTTTCCCCTTCTGCTGTGGAGATGGACCCAGTCAAGGTCCGAGCTATTCTTGATTGGACTCAGCCCTCGTCAGTTAAGAGTCTTCAGAAGTTCTTGGGTTTCGCTAACTTCTACCGTCGTTTTATCGCTAACTTTTCTAGCATTGTGAAACCTTTGACGGATATGACCAAGAAGGGCTCCGATGTGGTTAATTGGGCTCCTGCTGCCGTGGAGGCTTTCCAGGAGTTGAAATGTCGGTTTACTTCGGCGCCTGTTTTGTGCCAGCCTGATGTCTCGCTTCCCTTTCAGGTTGAGGTGGATGCTTCAGAGATTGGAGCAGGGGCCGTTTTGTCGCAGAGAGGCCCTGGTTGCTCTGTTATGAGACCTTGCGCCTTTTTCTCTAGGAAGTTTTCGCCTGCGGAGCGAAATTATGATGTGGGCAATCGGGAGTTGTTGGCCATGAAATGGGCATTTGAGGAGTGGCATCATTGGCTCGAGGGTGCTAAGCATCGTGTGGTGGTCTTGACTGATCACAAAAATCTGATGTATCTCGAGTCTGCTAAACGCCTGAATCCTAGACAGGCCCGCTGGTCATTGTTTTTCTCCCGTTTTGACTTTGTTGTCTCGTATTTACCAGGTTCAAAAAATGTGAAGGCCGATGCTCTTTCTAGGAGCTTTGTGCCTGATGCTCCTGGAGTCGCTGAACCTGTTGGTATTCTTAAGGATGGTATTATCTTGTCAGCTATTTCTCCAGATCTGCGACGTGTGTTGCAGAGATTTCAGGCTGGTAGGCCTGATTCTTGTCCACCTGACAGACTGTTTGTGCCTGATAAGTGGACCAGCAGAGTCATTTCCGAGGTTCATTCCTCGGTGTTGGCAGGTCACCCAGGAATTTTTGGCACCAGAGATCTGGTGGCCAGATCCTTTTGGTGGCCTTCCTTGTCTAGGGATGTGCGGTCATTTGTACAGTCCTGTGGGACTTGTGCTCGAGCTAAGCCTTGCTATTCTCGTGCCAGCGGGTTGCTCTTGCCCTTGCCTGTCCCTAAGAGACCTTGGACACATATCTCCATGGATTTCATTTCTGATCTTCCGGTGTCTCAAGGCATGTCTGTTATCTGGGTGATATGTGATCGCTTCTCCAAGATGGTCCATTTGGTTCCTTTGCCTAAGCTGCCTTCCTCTTCCGATCTGGTTCCTGTGTTTTTCCAGAACGTGGTTCGTTTGCACGGCATCCCTGAGAATATTGTGTCAGACAGAGGATCCCAGTTCGTTTCCAGATTCTGGCGATCCTTTTGTAGTAGGATGGGCATTGACTTGTCGTTTTCGTCTGCTTTCCATCCTCAGACTAATGGACAGACGGAGCGAACTAATCAGACTTTGGAGGCTTATTTGAGGTGTTTTGTCTCTGCTGATCAGGACGATTGGGTGACCTTCTTGCCGTTGGCTGAGTTTGCCCTTAATAATCGGGCTAGTTCCGCCACCTTGGTTTCGCCGTTTTTCTGCAACTCTGGTTTCCACCCTCGTTTTTCTTCGGGTCATGTGGAACCTTCTGACTGCCCTGGGGTGGATTCTGTGGTGGATAGGTTGCAGCGGATCTGGAATCTTGTGGTGGACAACTTGAAGTTGTCACAGGAGAGGGCTCAGCGCTTTGCCAACCGCCGCCGCGGTGTGGGTCCCCGACTACGTGTTGGGGATTTGGTGTGGCTTTCTTCCCGCTTTGTTCCTATGAAGGTTTCCTCTCCCAAATTTAAACCTCGTTTTATTGGTCCTTACAAGATATTGGAAATCCTTAATCCTGTATCCTTTCGCCTGGATCTTCCTGTGTCGTTTGCTATCCACAACGTGTTTCATAGGTCCTTGTTGCGGCGGTACGTTGTGCCTGTGGTTCCTTCTGCTGAGCCTCCTGCTCCGGTGTTGGTTGAGGGCGAGTTGGAGTACGTGGTGGAGAAGATCTTGGATTCTCGTCTCTCCAGGCGGAGGCTTCAGTACCTGGTCAAGTGGAAGGGCTATGGTCAGGAAGATAATTCCTGGGTGGTCGCCTCTGATGTTCATGCGGCCGATTTAGTTCGTGCCTTTCACGCCGCTCGTCCTGATCGCCCTGGTGGTCGTGGTGAGGGTTCGGTGACCCCTCACTAAGGGGGGGGTACTGTTGTGATTTTGCTTTTTGCTCCCTCTAGTGGTCATTAGTGATTTGACTCTGGAGCTTCTGTCTTTTCCTATATCCTCACCTGGGCCGTTAGTTCAGGGGCGTTGCTATATAAGCTCCCTGGACCTTCAGTTCAATGCCTGGCATCGTTGAAATCAGAGCTAATCTGTTGTGCTCTTGTCCTATGATCCTGGTTCCTGTATTTCAAGCTAAGTCTGCTTCCGTGCTTTTTGCTTTTGTTTTGTTTGGTATTTTTGTCCAGCTTGTTCCAATCTGTATCCTGACATTTGCTGGAAGCTCTAGGGGGCTGGTGTTCTCCCCCCGGACCGTTAGACGGTTCGGGGGTTCTTGAATCTCCAGCGTGGATTTTTATAGGGTTTTTGTTGACCAGATAAGTTATCTTGCTATATTCTGCTATTAGTAAGCTGGCCTCTCTTTGCTGAACCTGGTTCATTTCTGTGTTTGTCATTTCCTCTTACCTCACCGTTATTATTTGTGGGGGGCTTGTATCTTGCTTTGGGGTCCCTTTCTCTGGAGGCAAGAGAGGTCTTTGTTTTCTTCTCCTAGGGGTAGTTAGATTCTCCGGCTGGCGCGAGTCATCTAGCGATCCGTAGGCATGATCCCCGGCTACTTCTAGTGTTGGCGTTAGGAGTAGCTATTTGGTCAACCCAGTTACCACAGCCCTATGAGCTGGATTTTTGAATCTCGCAGACTTACACGTTCCTCTGAGACCCTGTCCACTGGGGTCATAACAGCAATCCAGGATAGGGCGAGGTCTTTGATGCCAAAGGAGGAGAGGATCTGTAGTAGGAGGCAGTGGTCAACTGTGTCAAAAGCAGAGGACAGGTCTAGAAGGAGGAGTACAGCGTATTGTCCAGTAGCTTTGGCGGTAAGTAGGTCGTTAGTGATTTTGGTCAGGGCAGTCTCAGTTGAGTGATGGGGGCGGAAACCAGATTGTAGATTGTCGAACAACAAGCTAGATGAGAGGTGGGAGGAAAGTTCAGCGTGGACGTGCTGCTCCAGGAGTTTGGAAGCGAATGGGAGCAGCGTTATTGGGCGATAGCTGGACAAAGCAGTTGGATCGAGGGTTGGCTTTTTAAGGATAGGTGTGATTGTGGCATGTTTGAACGCAGAAGGGAAGGTGCCAGAAGTTAGTGATAGGTTGAACAGGTGGGTTAGGGATGGGATCAGTGTGGTGGTGAGGTTGGGGAGGAGGTGGGATGGGATGGGGTTGAGCGCACAGGTGGTGAGGTGCGATTTGGAGAGGAGACAGTTAAGCCCCCTTCAGTGATGTTGGATAGGGATGTTATGAGGTTTGAGCATTGGTCTGGTATACAAAGGGGTTGTGGTGGTTGAACAATGAAGACTTGCCTTGTCTGGTCGATCTTATTTTTAAAGTGTGTGGCAAAGTCCTCAGCAGAGATGAGGGAGGTTGGAGGGGGCAGTGGAGGGCGGAGGAGGGAGTTAAAGGTTTTGAATAACTGTTTGGGGTTGTAGGATAGGGAAGATACGAGGGTTGTGAAGTAGGCCTGTTTAGCAGAGGTGAGAGCAGATTTGAATGCGAGTGTTGCTTGTTTGAATACAGTGAAGTCATCTTGCGAGTGAGTTTTCTTCCAACGCTGCTCCGCAACCCTGGACACTTGCCGGAGCTTTTTAGTGGTGTTATTGTGCCAAGGTTGTCTATGATACGTCGCACTCTGCCATGGATGAGAGGGGCAACTGTGTCAATAGCTGATGCGAGAGTGGCATTGTAGAATTGCATTCAAATCTGCTCTCACCTCTGCTAAACAGGCCTACTTCACAACCCTCGTATCTTCCCTATCCTACAACCCCAAACAGTTATTCAAAACCTTTAACTCCCTCCTCCACCCTCCACTGCCCCCTCCAACCTCCCTCATCTCTGCTGAGGACTTTGCCACACACTTTAAAAATAAAATCGACCAGACAAGGCAAGTCTTCATTGTTCAACCACCACAACCCCATCGTATACCAGACCAATGTTCAAACCCCATAACATCCCTATCCAACATCACTGAAGGGGGCTTAACTGTCTCCTCTCCAAATCGCACCTCACCACCTGTGCGCTCAACCCCATCCCATCCCACCTCCTCCCCAACCTCACCACCACACTGATCCCATCCCTAACCCACCTGTTCAACCTATCACTAACTTCTGGCACCTTCCCTTCTGCGTTCAAACATGCCACAATCACACCTATCCTTAAAAAGCCAACCCTCGATCCAACTGCTTTGTCCAGCTATCGCCCAATATCGCTGCTCCCATTCGCTTCCAAACTCCTGGAGCAGCACGTCCACGCTGAACTTTCCTCCCACCTCTCATCTAACTTGTTGTTCGACAATCTACAATCTGGTTTCCGCCCCGATCACTCAACTGAGACTGCCCTGACCAAAATCACTAACGACCTACTTACCGCCAAAGCTACTGGACAATACTCTGTACTCCTCCTTCTAGACCTGTCCTCTGCTTTTGACACAGTTGACCACTGCCTCCTACTACAGATCCTCTCCTCCTTTGGCATCAAAGACCTCGCCCTATCCTGGATTGCCTCGTACCTTTCCAACCGCACTTTCAGCATCTCCCACTCCCACACTACCTCCTCATCCCACCCTCTCTCTGTTGGAGTCCCCCAAGGCTCTGTTCTAGGACCCCTACTCTGCTCAATCTATACACTTGGCCTGGAGCAACTCATAAAGTCTCATGGATTCCAGTACCACCATTATGCTGATGACTCTCAGATCTACCTCTCTGACCCAGACGTCACTGTCCAGAATCCCAGAGTGTCTATCAGCCGTATCCTCCTTCTCCTCTTGCTTCCTCAAACTCATTATCTTTCCTCCATCTCACAGATCTTCCTTTCCTGACCTATCTATCACAATTAATGACATCACGCTTTCCCATGTACCGGAAGTCCACTGCCTCAGAGTAAACCTTGACTCTGCCCTGTCCTTCAAACCGCACATCCAAGCTCTTTCCACCTCCTGTCACCTCTAGCTCAAAAATATTTCCAGAATCCATCCTTTCCTCAACCCTCAAACTACTAAAATGCTTGTGCATGCCCTCATTATCTGCCGCCTCGACTACTGCAACATCCTTTTCTGTGGCCTCCCTGCTAACACCCTCGCACCTCTCCAGTCCATCCCTAACTCTGCTGCCCAACTAATTCATCTTTCTCCTCGCTACTCCTCTGCTTCTCCCATCTGCAAATCTCTTCACTGGCTCCCGTTCCCTCAGCGTATCCAGTTCAAATTACTAATACTGACCTACAAAGCCATCCATAACCTGTCTCCTCCATAGATCTCTGAACTAATCTCCCGATATCTTCCCTCACGTAATCTCCAGTCCTCCCAAGACTTCCTTCTCTCCTACACACTTATTTGCTCCTCACCCAACCGCCTCCAAGACTTCCCCCGAATATCCCCCATCCTCCGGAATTTTTTGCCCCAAAACGTCCGACTATCAACCACATTTGGATCCTTCAGACGGAAATTGAAAGCCCACCTCTTCAGGAATGCTTACAGCTTGCCATGACCCCGCTGCCTCCTCACCGCTACCGAAGCTACCGCCTCACCAACACCGGAGCTGCTGCAACCTCCCAACCTGCTGTCTTCTTCTCCACCATCTGTAGAATGTAAGCCCGCAAGGGCAGGGTCCTCGCCCCTCTGTACCAGTCTGTAATTGCTAGTTTGCTTACTGTAAGTGATCTGTAATTTGTATGTAACCCCCTTCTCATGTACAGCACCATGGAATCAATGGTGCTATATAAATAAGTAATATTAATAATAATAAAAAAATAGTATATCCAAAATTTTTAGCAATAAGTTTTCTTTAATTAAATGACCATACCTATATTCTAAATCCTTTTGGGTTAAAATTAAAGTTTTGCATGATGACAACTTCATGCTCTTTCAATTCATCACAACAACCAGACAGAAGTAATCACACTTCTAAAAAAATGCGAATCTTTTGGTCGCCACATACCACTGTATATGTTTATGCATCCATATATAACCTAACCGTTCTTCTTTCTTATAATTTGCATTGCACTAAAGGAACTCAGCCGGAGGATATGTACTCTTGTGTGATATCCATATGTTCTATATTTCTCAGTTTTCATCCTGTTTTATACCACATGTGATACATGTGATTTCACTTGACGTGTATCTGTTTATGTTTGCTTTGACAGTTTGTCATCCTTTTTGTTGTTTTTGCATAGTGCATGTTTGGGAAAGGTCTGGTTGACTGAAACGTCACATATGTATGCACAGTACTGGATTGTACACAATAAATTCAAGGTTTTTCTTTGATTTTGGAGTGCCCGATTCTTTCCTCGACAAGTCTTCAACATTGTTTGGCTGAGGGGCAGGGAGGTGTGGAGTGGATCCAAAGGCAGAGAAGCGGAAGATGGCACAGGTGCCCTCTGAAACACATCCAGATGACAGAAAATTTGCTAAAGACGCTAGATGATTTTTTTGTTGTTTAAAATTTTCCTAGTTCAACTTGTTCTGCCAGTTAACACACATCTACAGCCATTGGCAGAACGGTCATTTTTTTTTTTTTTTTTTTGTTGTTCATTTTTTCGCATGTTTCTACAGAACGGTCATTTGCAAGCAATCACTGGAATCCATGTGTGGACTGTTAAAGGGAACCTGACACTCCCAAAATCGAAGATGAGCTAAGCCTACCAGCATCAGGGGCTTATCTACAGCATTCTGTAATGCTGTAGATAAGCCCCCGATATATCCTTTAAAGGGGTGTTCCCATCTCCAAAATCCTATCCCAATATGTAGTAAGTGTAAAAGTAATAATATTAGCAAATACCTCCAATTAGAAATGTGGTATACTTCTTCTGATTCGCTGTCGCTTGCCCCATGTACAGAGCATTGCATGTAACCATGGTTACAGCCACTCATATAGTGACAGTTAGTGGTCGTAACCATGGATGCCTATGGAGCGCCCCCAGTGCCGCAGGGCCGAGGGGTACCCGGTACCGGGCCTCTGAGTCTCTGTTCTGGGGGTTGTCACGGTGGCTGGACCCGGCCCGTGGCCCTGCCTGCACGGGGGGCGTCCGGTGAAAGGTTGGTGAGAGATAATGATGTTATTGTGGTGCGGTGCAGGTCGCAGTAAATAACGAGGACACCAGGGTGCAGTCTCTTTACCTCTTTACTGAAGATCTCTGAGTCCTCAATCCGGAATACGGTTAACCAGGCTGCGCAAGTCCGGCCAGTCCGATGGCACCTCCAGAGTTCCCTTTGCAGATGGAAATCTGTGCCTTCCTGCTAGCGCTATGTGTTGTGGTCCTCCCCTGCTGTGCTTACGGGATAGTCCCCGCGCTGCACTCCCCCCCGGTTAAATCCAGTACTCCTGGACTGGGAAGAAAACAACAATACAGGTTAGCAAAAAGACATACAATTTTAAAATACAGGAACAATAAGCAAGTTTGAATAGAGCTTCCCTTTATGGGAGGTGAGGACACTTGAACGTTACAAAACATGGTTAAATATTATAGCAACATGCTATAAATAACTTTCTTTTACCCAACCGGGTATTCTACTTAGTGCAAACTTTGAACCATAATTTAACATTGCCTTTAAGGACGTACACACTGAATCCACTAAAGACCTTCTCATAAAACATTATAATACTAATTAACTTTTCTCTTTCATTCTCCTACTTTATGTCTGCAGGACCGCCTGTCCTAACTGCTCCAGACCTACTGCCTCTCCTTTCTATGCAGGACCGCCCCTTTCTGCCCAGGCCTACTGCCCTTCCACTACTATACACAGTATAGAACATATCATTTTTCCCTTCAGTTCAAGACTACTGAGCCATCTCTATATGGCTCCTAGGAGGACTCACCACTAACCCTACGGGTTCACTTCCTGTCCTCATCTACTTGCAACATTATTAAACAGTTCTTACAATTAACTAGTTAGTTACATTTTAACTTCTTCACATTAGCATTATTACTCTCTCTTTCAAAACATCATTGCCACTTTACTGTCTTAAGGCAATACTACTCATAAGTGCAACAGGTAAACATCCCCTTTAAGAGGGGACCAAGTCTTTACAAGGTAGCGCAGCTTCTCCAGCTACCAGTCCGTACACAGTAAGGACTCCGGTGCGGGTTCCAAGAACCGTATCTTCGCAAAGAGTCCTTCTTGTATGTAAAACCAGTAAGGAGCACCTTTAAGAAGGTGCAAACTATTTACAAGGAGTTTGTATCATGCATCATTCATGATACCAGCAGTTTCTTAGTAACGGAGCAAAAGGTAGAAAAACAACCAAAAAGCAATAGGGATCCCGGGTCAACAAAGGGATCCCTTTATGAGTTAACCCTGGACGGGTTTTAGCAGCAACGTAGCAGAAAACAGTTAACTATTTACAAGTAATGCAGTAGGATCTTACTCAGTGTCTGGCAGCCTTGGTCCCGGATCACCGGCTGATGCGGTGTCTGTACCGGTGGCTGGTCCCTCAGGTGCCGTCAGATCACCCGGTGTCTGAATCTGAAGGCTAACCCTGCTTGCAAGTTCAGTAGCCGCTACAAGGCGTACGGTGGTGATAGTAACAAGATCTGGCAAATCTGGATCAGTCATGATCGGGGCAACAGGTGGCGCTCCCTCAGGCTCACACCGTCGGACGTTCCGGGCGCACCATCCTTGTGCATTCCGATGACGGGTGTAGGTCACCTGATCCCCTTTTTGCAATGGATCCCCATCTCGGCTGCAGCAGGGAGTTTTCACGTTGTAACTAGTAACAAAGACATCAGTTGGTAGTCCCGGTTCCTGTATGGAGCCCCATCCCCTCTTCGGGTGGTAGGCCAGCACAGTTCCCCGCTTTACCACGTCTTTCCTGCCGTGCGCAGACTTTCTACGTTGTGTATCATGTTGTTCGGTCTCGTCTCGATTTTTCCAGTGTTGGATTAAACATTGCTTATACTGTTCCCAGGTAAGTACCGCAAGGGTGAGGCCGTCTCCCGGAGCCCCATCCGGCTCAATCCAGGGGGTGTCCCACCGGAGGATCACCCCGTCTGGGCCCACATCTATGGGTTCTCCCATCTTGGTCGGCAGTGGCGGTACCAGCCTCCCCATTAGGTCGGGGGTGAGGACCACCCACTCAACCGTGAATAAGCGGTTACTGTTGGGGTGAGGGTCGGTCGCGGGAGCGGGATCGTGCGGGGGAGCAGGGGCGCCTTCCATACCTGCACCTGATGTGATTCCACCGATGTCGATCCGGTCCGTTGACGAGGACGCTGGAATCGGCTGCAGCCCGGACCGCGGCTCCTCCTCGGCGGCCTCCGGATGCGGCTCCGCTCCCCATGGCTCCTCCTCTGCCGGCTCCGAGGTCAGGATAGGTGGGCTCAGCTCCTCCACTGGCGGTTCCAAGGAGTTCAGATTCTCCCGCTGCGGCGGACGCGGGTCCGCCTCTGGTGGGTAAGGGCAAGCCGGGATCACCTCGTCGTCCCTCGGGCACTTGCTGGTCATCATCGCTGTCCGACATTCGGTGGCAATGCATGCACCGGGCTCCGCCATTTCTCTGGGGTCGAGCTCCCTCTTCACCTCTTTCCCGCCGTTGCAAATCAGGGGGCGGTTCTCCTCTACTGCTGGGCAGGTCGTCATCTCGCAGCAGGAGTCTGAGGGGGCGGTCGCTGCTTTTGGCGCCGCTTTGATAGTCTCCTCCCATGGCACGCCCTCCTTCTTCCTCTGCGCTCCCCGTGGCGCTGCAATGGCGGCGGTTTTGGCGGGAACTTCTGGCGGCAAGTGGCAACACACAGTCCTTGTAATAAAGCACAGTCCAAGCACGACAAATCACAGTTCCAAGGCACACATGACCCGATTCTTCAAGCTTGAGTAGATCCTGTTCGTGACGCCAAAATGGAGCGCCCCCACTGCCGCAGGGCCGAGGGGTACCCGGTACCGGGCCTCTGAGTCTCTGTTCTGGGGGTTGTCACGGTGGCTGGACCCGGCCCGTGGCCCTGCCTGCACGGGGGGCGTCCGGTGAAAGGTTGGTGAGAGATGATGATGTTATTGTGGTGCGGTGCAGGTCGCAGTAAATAACGAGGACACCAGGGTGCAGTCTCTTTACCTCTTTACTGAAGATCTCTGAGTCCTCAATCCGGAATACGGTTAACCATGCTGCACAAGTCCGGCCAGTCCGATGGCACCTCCAGAGTTCCCTTTGCAGGTGGAAATCTGTGCCTTCCTGCTAGCGCTATGTGTTGTGGTCCTCCCCTGCTGTGCTTACGGGATAGTCCCCACAACTGTTGTGTCTGTTTCTCGTGTTCCCTCACAACTCGATTAGATGATGTTCTGCTAATCCTCCGTCCCTCCCTGATGTTACGGTTGGGACGCACCCGTATGACGGGTAGGCTCGGAGCTCTTCCGGGACCCTAGAGTCGCCCCTCTCCACAGGTTGCCCCCTATGTCTTCTTAGGTGATTTAGGTGAGACAGCCCGCCTGTGACTGACTGTCCTGCCGTTGGTTTGAAGTATTGCCTGAAGCTATATAAAGAAATACTTCCTCGGCGTTCCGGCCGCCGGTTGTGCGCCTCAGTAGGATGTTGCCTCGGTCTTACAGCACGACTCCTACTGGTATTCTCCTTCTTGCTTTGATCTCGTTTTTCTCACTCAGCACAATATATCTCGCTTCTGATCCTTTCTTAGGGCACCGCCGCTACGCTGAGCAGGCACGGTCCCGTGACGTTCTTTCTCGTTGCCAGGCCTCTGTCAGGGTCCCAAACCTGACAGGGACCCTACCGAGTCTTCCCCCACAACACCCTCTGCCACAAGGTGTTGCCTGGTTCCAACCCAGTCAGCTTTCTGTCCTAACTTCCTGCCTGACCACCAGTTTTACCCACCAGGTGAGGAGTGGCCTAATGAATAGAACCCTTAGCTCCCCCTGGAGGCCCGCTTGTGAAATGTATTGGTGTATGTGATACCTGGTCAGATGAACTCCTTCAGTGCCATCAGACGTACCATAGCTCCCCTTAGCGGCAGACCTTCAGTACTGCAACGACCAGGACTCTGGGGCGCTGCACCTAAGCTACAGCAATGCAACCTAATGTAAGCGACGTAGCGAATCAGAGGAACTATACTACATTTGGCTATTATCAAGCTACTTTTTTTCTACCATTCCCTAGGTCATGGGGTATGTGCAATATAGTTTATTTTAGGGTATGATTTTTAGCTGGATCATAGGGGTAGCTATATGCTCCTTGAGGCACTTTACTGGCTTTATATGACAAATAGGTAACATCATTTCCTGTTTGTTTTTTGTGGGTTTGGTCAGTAAATTACCCTCATTATACCGACTATCTATCCTGATATCCTGAGGTATACATTAACACACTGAGGGTCGGGTGCCCTGGACTTTAATATTGTATAGGTATAATATATCATAGGGTATCACTGGGGCAATTGAGGGAGAGCCAACGCTGAGCGGGGGCACCATGTCGATCCTTAGGGAGCCAACCTCTGCATATAGGCAGGTTAACGCCATAGGCTCGCATCTAGGGTCAGTATTCCCACTATCAAACAGCAATATTTTGTACTTGTTATAAGTGCTTTATTGTGTAGCCCTGGGACGTTCTCCAGTCTTAAGTATATCAATTTTCTCTGCCAAGAGATTTACATCTGTGTCTATCAAACTCGTCATATGCACACCTCTCTATTAAGAGAATTTTTTTGTCTATGACCCTCTGTTGTGTTTATGTGAGTGTTTACTGGTTTTCACGGTGGTAGCAATTTGCAGGGTTTAACAGAGTCATTGAGGGTGAGCTGACAATGAGCGGGGGCTCTACTTCATTTCCCATAGGGTGTCAATCTCTGCGGCAAAGTAGGGAAACCGTGAGACCTTTACTTGGGTCAATATCCCTACCCACCGATACATCTGACTTATCCCTGCTGTAGAGCCCCTCTTTTTTTAATATTATTGGCTAATAAAGTTTTGTATATAGTAGGAGGGTTTTTTAGTGTTGTTGATTAATTGCAACCTATATTGATATCTGATATTGTCTATTGGTTCAAGCACTGTCCACACAGACCAGGGGAGCAGGTTCAGGGCCCGTCTGCACAATGACTGGGGGTTCGGGTTCAGGACCTAGCCACACAAGGTCCAGGAGTTTAGGTTCAGGACCTAGCCACACAAAACCACTGGTTCGGGTTCAGAACCTAGCCACACAAAACCAGGGGTTTGGGTTCAGAACCTAGCCACAAAAGGACCAGGTGTTCAGGTTCAGGACCTAGCCACACAACGACCAGGGGTTCGGGTTCAGAACCTAGCCACACAAGGACCAGGGGTTCAGGTTTAGGACTTAGCCACACAAGGACCAGGGGTTTGGGTTCAGAACCTAGCTACACAAGGACCAGGGGTTCAGGTTCAGGACCTAGCCACACAATGACCAGGGGTTCGGGTTCTGAACCTAGCCACACAATGACCAGGGGTTCGGGTTCTGAACCTAGCCACTCTAACTAACAAATGAATACACGTTGCTTTGGCATCTACCTACTGGGGAGGGCGCCTTTTATACCAAATGAGGCGATAGGACCAGAAGGAGTCGTGCTGTAAGACCGAGGCAACATCCTTCTGAGGCGCAAACAGTCGGTGTCCGGAACGCCGAGAAAGTAAGAGACTTTAAGCACTACTTCAAACCACGGCAGGACAGCCAATTATAGGTTGGCTGTCTCACTTAAACACCTAAGCAGACAACAGAGGCAGCTGTGGGAGAGGGGCGACTCTAGAGTCCCGGAAGAACTCCAGGCCTACCCCGTCATACGGGTGCGTCCTACCATATCATCTGGGGGACGGAGAGAACGAACATCAGAGACAGACAGAATCAGTTGTGAGGACTATCCTGGGGTGCTCAGCAAGGAAGGACTACAACACATAGGCGCTAGAAGGTAGACACTAATTCCCACCTGTAAAGGGAACTCCGGATGTGCCGTTGGACCGGCCGGTCTCAGCCAGCCCTGTTAACAGTGCTCTGGATTGGGTACCTCCAAACCTTCAGTAAAAAGGTAAAGAGACTGCAACCTGGTGTCCTTGTTATTTACTGTGGCCGGCACCACACCACAACAGCATCACTCCCCATATTCATTGGACGCCCCTCAGCAGGGTCACGGGCCGGGTCTAGCCACCGTGACAAGCCCAGAACCGAGACAGAGAGGCCCGTTACCGGGTACCCCTCGGCCCTGCAGCAGTGGGGGCGCTCCACGTGCACAGGAGCAGGAAGCAGGGATCACACCGGTGACATGGAGGTGACAGTGGGCCACAGCGGTGAGTATGTCGGTATCCCTACATGGAGAAGGGAGGGGAATCATCCAGGGGCGCCGGCATGTGTGTAAGAGCAATCTTCTACAATGTGCATGGAGGACATTATTAGGCAATTTGCGTAAAACAAAACACAAAATTGCTAGGTTCCACAAATTTCTATATATTCCAGAATAATTTGATTTGCATCAAATCGATTTGGTCATGTCTAATTCTTTGACATATGGATTTACTATAAAATGATGTAGTCTTTAATAAAAATGTATGAAATAAATAGACAACATTCCATAGTGCTGCATTCATCGGGCCTTACATCATATATCCTGCAAATGTGTAATGTTTCATCTCCTGGTACTTTACGTTTATTTGCATCTGCTTTGTTTTATAGCTTGAATACAGTCTAAGTACAAACTTTCATGTAGTTGAGCAATACAAATAATTCATGAGTGTGACGGCTTTAAAGAGAATAACATTGTGGACATGTGTCTGTGTATAAACGAAAACCCTGTGTTGCCATTGCTGTTATCAATCAGGATTATATAAAGCCTGAGGAATGGCCGCTGACAAGGAATTATGGCTGAATAAGAGTCTTTTTAGATTCGGGGGGAAAAAACATTTTCAAATGATCTATTAGGAAAATCGGAGTTAAAGGGGTTTTCCTGCTCATTAGAACAATGAGAGAAGCAGAGCAATGTCGAAACGTGACTGCAACAATGCAAATTCCATCCATCAATCCCTCAACTATCCCTCTCTCATCCATCAATCTATCCCTCGTCCATCCATCCTCCCTCATCCATCCATCAATCCCTCATCCATCCATCCCTCCCTCATCCATCTATACTTCCATCTCTCCCTCCTCCATCCATCTATCCATCTCTCGCTCCCTCATCCATCCTTCCCTCTCTCCCTCAATCCATCTATCCCTCCCTCATCTATCTATCTAGTCTACAGTTGCCAAGTCACGCACTGCCCAGTGTAACCCAGAAATGGCTGTTGTCAAAGTCTATGGCATGTCAGAATAAGGCTCCATAGACTTCGTCGGATTTGCTGGACTATGTCAGATTAGGTGGACTATGTCGGACCTGCGTGTGATTTTTTCTTTTTTTTTAAATAAAGAGGTGTACGAGGGAGTATAGGGGAGTGTTTATTCAATAAAGTATTTTTGTGTGTTTTTCCTTCTTATTTCTGGGCTAGTAATGGGGCGTGCCTTGATAGACACCTTTCCATTACTAACATCAGGAGTTGCTTCAAGCTGACAAATAACAGCTGATATTAACCCAATAAACCATTTCCCTGATTGCCACTGCACCAGAGCAATCGAGAAAGGCCTAGGCTAAGTGCTAGAATTGGTGCATGTGCCATTTCTGGGGAGGCTGTAATTTTAGGCTGGGAAGGGCCTGCTAACCAGAGACTTTCCTAGTCTGATAATATAAGCCCGCAGCTGACTGCTTTACCTTGGCTGGTTATTAAAAATAGAGGGACTCCACATCATTTTTTCTATTTATTTATTTATTTATTTATTTGGTTAATACAAAGCTGGACAATAAGCTCCACATGCCAGGCATTAAACGGTGCAATGTTATAATGTCTTGTGCAATTGTGAAGTTATATGTCTGCTGGATATATATTATCTATCTTTCTATCTATCTCTCTATGTATAATTATCTTTGTACATATTTAAAGGGAACCTGTCACCAGAAAAAAAAGCTATTAACCTGCAGATATGGGTTTAATCTGCAGGTTGATAGAGTTACTAAACTGCCCAGATCATGCTGCAGGGAGAAAATTTACTTTTTCCCCCTGCAGAGTTCCGGTTTTCCAGTTTCAGTCACAGGGGCGGCGCCGGAGCTGGTTCAGTCACCGCTCTGGACTGTACAAAGCTCTGGCTGTAACCGCACCCGCTGCCTTGCTCACGGCCGACCCCAATCCATAGCCAGTGTCAGTCAGGGCCGGGGGCGCAATTACAGCCAGAGCTCTGTACAGTCCAGAGGAACAAAAGAGAGAAACAAAAAACAAAATTTATAGGGGTGTTGTTTGTTACAATACAGCACAGATTAGCTTAAAAAAATGGATTTCAGGGTCGGACCAGCTCTTTAGGGAATTATGAACGATCCCCTGTGAATTCATTGGCGGCCTTCCTAAACCCAGCACTTTTTCTTTTAACACGATAGTGACTTTGTGGTTGTTGGGGAGATGGTCAAAACCAAGGCGAAGATGTGCATCCAGGAGAAGTCTATTGTGAATGGTGTGAACATGCTTCATTCAGCTAAAATTGCAAATGCTTTCATTTTTTTTTTTTAATGAACACAAATTAGTTTTCAGATTTTTTCTTTAATTAAAAAATAGACATATTAGATATCCCCTTGAAGATAGCTTGTCAACATACACATACTATAGAGCAGGAGGAGGAGGAGAGCAGATTGATATTTATTGTAGTTTTGTGTTAAAATAGATGATATTCCAGAACTTAGTGCTCCTTTTGTGGCATAAGCAGCAGGTCTAATAAGGCCCCTTACTCCTGCATAGTGGTACGCATGTGGGTGGCGCACGTGGATCGTGGACGCACTGTGCCAAGGGGCTGGGCTTATCTAGGAGGGGCGTGGCTAAGAGCTGGTGCTCCTGATGGTGGAGTCAGGCTTGAGCTGCAGGTAGCCGCCAGGTACCACTCCTAGGGCAGTCCCCGGTACTGCGGCTGCTGACCCCAGAGGGGCAGGATTGCAGTCATAGTCAGGGCTCGGAGTCACAGACAGGACTGGATTTGGAACCTGGTCAGACAGTACGATTCGGAATAACCGGAGAGTTTCGTATTCATGGTTCAGATACCGCCGGAGCTGCGTCAGGGTAACGTTCACACTATACAGGAACACGGGAACAGGTTCAGGATAATGAACCAACTACACTAGATTAGGACGGGGGAACCTGGCAACATACAGTTGCACATACAGGAGATGTAGGGAAACTACAGGGGTTGCTCAGGCACTTCCCAACTAGGGAGGTTGCGTTTTATACTATATGCCTCCCAGCTATTGGCTGGTGGGCATTTTCATGGTGCGCTCGATGCCCCTTTAAGAATAGGGGAGTGCGTGCGTGCACTAGGCGTGCCATAGGGAAGCTTGTGTGGCGTTCACAAGAAGCAGGTGATGGGAAGCTCATCATGGGGACCGGGTGGTGAGTGTGCCGGTGTGCCTGTGTGGAGGGGGAAGAGGGACCAGGCAGAGGTGCAGGTATTTGTGTTACATATAGATGCCTTTTTAGGACCTGTTGTGACCCATTACCCATTAAAGGGAATCGGTCAGCAGGTTTTTGCTACCTCATTTAAGAACAGCGTAATTTAGGAGAAGAAACCCTGATTTGTCTCTTAGTTTAGTGGGTGCAGCAGTTGTGACACAATCAGAGTTCTTAGATGTAGTACGTAGCAGAGCTCAGAAAGCTGCCACCGCCCATACCAGGATCTACATTGTATAATGACAGTGAGCTGCTTATCAGAGGAAGGAATGTGGTCAACCAGGGCTCATACGCGCTGTGGTCCAGCTGGTGATAATCTCCTGGTAATAAAACATTCATTGTTTTGAAACAACAGCACACAGCCTAATAAGTGACACATCCCTGAAATCAGTGTCTCAGCCCCTACATCACGCTGTCCTCACATTACATAGCAAAAACCTGTATACAGATTCCCTTTAAATAATAAAAAAAAAATCCATTTGCAAATCAATACTGGCAGCTAGCGGTGGTTATATAGGAAGCATAAGACAAGCAAAAATATAAGAAAACAATCAAGTTTATACAGACGGCGTTTTGTTTGTTATTTCCTATATTACTTTATGTTTGGCTACTGTTTGCTAAATATGGATTTTTGGTTCATAAAAGTTCATCAGTTTAGACCTTATTATGGATAAGCATCCAACTGTTTTGGAACTAACAATTTCCTCCAGCCATAAAGACACAACACTTGAGCTTCATTTTCTAATTAGCTGCAGTGCTTGGGTACATCATGTACACACAAATAACAGATGGCAGACTAGAAAACCATCTATAAACAATTTAATGAAAATCTGCAGTGCCGGTTTTACAATGTAGACTAACCATATTGCTAGAAAACGAGGAATGTCCAGATGCATTGATAACAGACATGGCATACAAGACGCATGCAGTCTGATCCTGAAGTCCTACTGCCATCCACCTGTCCCTACACAATACATATATACAGTTCAGTTGATAAACGTATGTTAGCAAGAATTTGGATGGCAATATAATCAGACTACACGTTTTCTATGCAGTTTGTTAGCACAGAGACACATAGATCTCTATAGGAACTGTAGAAACAAATAATAGGAGAGTTTAATTAAGACTGTTTGCAAAGAGGCCTCATTTCTCATCTTTGATACACTATATGGGCAAAAGTATTGGGAACCTACACATTAGATCTACAGGGGAACTTATTGCATCCCATTCTAAATCCATAGGCATTAGATATTAAACGATGCAGGTTTTTGCTAGCAGTGCAGCAGTTAATCTATTCAGTTGAGAGCTCCTGGAGCTTTCCTGCTTAGATGATCTCAGCTGTTCAGTGTTGGCCATTTCCCTCTGCTATGAATACTCACCTCTGGCAATCAGAGTTGCCAGTGTTCGTTTTTATACCGCCTAGCTCTGGAGTTGGAGATCTTTTTTTGTGGAGGCCTTAGGAGTGTTGTTCTAAAAACTGTTGCTTGATGATTTGTCTGTGTGCATATCCTCATCCTCTTCTATTTGGTTGTTCCTTCCTTTTACTTCCCGGGGTACCACTCTGTTTTTGTGAGTGCATATTTGTATGATCGGTGGTTTCAGTTATCCGTGATAAAGGCTGATTTAGGAGCTCAGCAAGGTATGTGGCCTCGGTATCTTCACCATAAGAAGTAATCTGGGGAGCAGGGCTAGCTAGGGCACCCCTAGCTTTAGGGATAGGGAAGGAGTACCTAGCCCTGGGATATCAAACTACAGTCATGTGACAATGGTCTTCACCTTATGACTGAGTTGCTGTGGTTTCTAAATGATTCCACTTTTTTCAATGATACCACTCACAGGTGATGGTGGAATATTTAGGAGTAGAGTTAGGGTGAATTGATTCACAGGATCCAGTTCATTGGCCACGTCAGTAATCTATGGACCCTGGAGGCTAACTGCCTCTTAGCTCGATTAGCCAACCTGGCACGTTATCTCTCAGTTTTACACACGTGCAACATCGCACCAAGCCGTGTAATCAAAAGCCGAGTTGTGGATGCCATCAGATTAGAACCATTCTCAGGGCTCCAATGCAGCGGCAACAGATCAATGATGGTGGACCAGGTCCTGCTAACTGATTTGCACCAAGACTATTTTAGGAGGGAAGGCATTTCACAAACTATCTTGTTACACCCCTGTCTCGTATTACAGAACCGCGCTGGTATCAGTGAACCCTTTACCACCAGCCATTCGATCACATTAGTAAAGGCAGATGTCATGGTGAGAGCCAGATGTTATATACATTGTGGCAATGGGACTAAATGAAAAGCCTGAATTCAACTGTTAAGATGTGTGTCCCAATATGTTTGTCCTAATAATGTATACAGGAACTAAATCAAATGTATAATTTTCCATTAAATATTAGAAGAAAGTGACAGCATCCAAATTCAGGTGAAAAAAACTTCACAATAACATTTATTCTGCCATCTGCATCAGAATAAATAGAGTTTTTAAGTTTTTTTCCACCTGAATTTTGACGCTATCTTTTTCTTCTATTGAATTTTTTCCAAGTGGACTCCTTGGGACTTCTTTGACTGTGCGTTGACCTTTTGGGCCTGTGTGCCCTTTGGAATTGTCTAACATTGGAATGCCGCGAGCTACTTTTATTTTTATCTCCATAATATATTGTCAAAAAGCAAGTTGCCTTGGGTAAATTAACCAAGCTCTCTGGTGACCATATGTGTAGATGTTTAGACAGAAGACTGCAAGGTCATCACCACAGTTTGTGCCGTGTCATAGAACAGCTTTGTTCACACTATCTAAAATAAAATAAAAATTTGGCTTGTGTTGGTTTGTGTTGACAAGTCTTACATCAACCCCTAAAGTAATTTACTAGGCTTCGAGTTGATTATAATGTTGAGAAAATGTCTATTCATAGATCTGATTATGTGTAAAAGAGAATGGCCTAAACATTACATGTGATTATTTCACGAAAAAACGAGTTCACATGTAAAGCAACAGTTGTTTCCCACATGTCAGGATTGCTTAGCTATATTTAACCTGATCAATAGGATCCTGGCGGTCAGCAAAATGTGGCCTAAAATTCTGAGAAAAATGGCAAAAAAACTTGGGTAAGTCCCTATTATCCAAGAGAGTAGGGGCAATGTAAGGAGGTGGACAATGGAGAAGAAGTTAAGTTTTATATATAGGAGCTGACTATGCTGGTTAAGTCTACATATATTATTGGTCAGATTAGTCTACAGTTCATAACTCGGTCTTGTTTGCTGAAAAACGGACAATGGAGAAGAGGAGTACAGTTGATGCCTAGCTGAGAAACTGCAAGTGACGCGCCATGGGCTGGTCAAAGACGAAAGTGAAAGTAAAGAAAGAATTATAGTATTAAGAACCCCAAGAGTGGAAATGAAGAGTGGGGAAGAGATTGAAGACGACACAAGGTTAAGTGACACCTGTATTTGCAGCTATTAATTATGTAAGGCTGGGCCGAGAAGGCGGCAGTTGGCGCCAGAACCTGTACCAGGACAGGCTGTGTGGCTGCAAGGTAGGCTTACAGAAACCATCGCCAAAGAACGGTCCGAGAGTGATCAGATGCCAGAGAAGGCCTGAGCTGTAAGGATGATTTGTGCCCCAGGCCAGTGGAAGTCAGAGACCCACGCCAGTAGAAAACCATAATCAGCGTCAGTAAAAGATCATAAGCAGCGCCGGTAGAAGACCATGACCAGATCCAGTCCATGCTCTGCAGATGATCCGGCTGTAGCAGAGGACCGTTCCTGCGGGCTGTAACTTCCAGCATAAACGTACGATACAGGGTGTGAGCTGGGGCCATACTTCAGGGAATGGAGACGGTCAATGCGATACGCTGTTATGACCCCAGTGGACAGGGTCTCAGAGGAACGTGTAAGTCTGCAAGATACAAAAATCCAGCTCATAGGGCTGTGGTAACTGGGTTGACCAAATAGCTACTCCTAACGCCAACACTAGAAGTAGCCGGGGATCATGCCTACGGTGATCGCTAGATGACACGCGCCAGCCGGAGAATCTAACTACCCCTAGGAGAAGAAAACAAAGACCTCTCTTGCCTCCAGAGAAAGGGACCCCAAAGCAAGATACAAGCCCCCCACAAATAATAACGGTGAGGTAAGAGGAAATGACAAACACAGAAATGAACCAGGTTCAGCAAAGAGAGGCCAGCTTACTAATAGCAGAATATAGCAAGATAACTTATCTGGTCAACAAAAACCCTATAAAAATCCACGCTGGAGATTCAAGAACCCCCGAACCGTCTAACGGTCCGGGGGGAGAACACCAGCCCCCTAGAGCTTCCAGCAAAGGTCAGGATACAGATAGGAACAAGCTGGACAAAAATACCAAACAAAACAAAAGCAAAAAGCAAAGAAGCAGACTTAGCTTGAAAAACAGGAACCAGGATCAGAGGACAAGAGCACAGCAGATTAGCTCTGATTTCAACGATGCCAGGCATTGAACTGAAGGTCCAGGGAGCTTATATAGCAATGCCCCTGAACTAACGGCCCAGGTGAGGATATAGGAAAAGACAGACGCTCCAGAGTCAAATCACTAATGACCACTAGAGGGAGCAAAAAGCAAAATCACAACAGTACCCCCCCTTAGCGAGGGGTCACCGAACCCTCACCACGACCACCAGGGCGATCAGGATGAGCGGCATGAAAGGCACGAACTAAATCGGCCGCATGAACATCAGAGGCGACCACCCAGGAATTATCTTCCTGACCATAGCCCTTCCACTTGACCAGGTACTGAAGCCTCCGCCTGGAGAGACGAGAATCCAAGATCTTCTCCACAACGTACTCCAACTCGCCCTCAACCAACACCGGAGCAGGAGGCTCAGCGGAAGGAACCACAGGCACAACGTACCGCCGCAACAAGGACCTATGAAACACGTTGTGGATAGCAAACGACACAGGTAGATCCAGGCGAAAGGATACAGGATTAAGAATTTCCAATATCTTGTAAGGACCAATAAAACGAGGTTTAAATTTGGGAGAGGAAACCTTCATAGGAACAAAGCGGGAAGAAAGCCACACCAAATCCCCAACACGTAGTCGGGGACCCACACCGCGGCGGCGGTTGGCAAAGCGCTGAGCCCTCTCCTGTGACAACTTCAAGTTGTCCACCACAAGATTCCAGATCCGCTGCAACCTATCCACCACAGAATCCACCCCAGGGCAGTCAGAAGGTTCCACATGACCCGAAGAAAAACGAGGGTGGAAACCAGAGTTGCAGAAAAACGGCGAAACCAAGGTGGCGGAACTAGCCCGATTATTAAGGGCAAACTCAGCTAACGGCAAGAAGGTCACCCAATCGTCCTGATCAGCAGAGACAAAACACCTCAAATAAGCCTCCAAAGTCTGATTAGTTCGCTCCGTCTGTCCATTAGTCTGAGGATGGAAAGCAGACGAAAACGACAAGTCAATGCCCATCCTACTACAAAAGGATCGCCAGAATCTGGAAACGAACTGGGATCCTCTGTCTGACACAATATTCTCAGGGATGCCGTGCAAACGAACCACGTTCTGGAAAAACACAGGAACCAGATCGGAAGAGGAAGGCAGTTTAGGCAAAGGAACCAAATGGACCATCTTGGAGAAGCGATCACATATCACCCAGATAACAGACATGCCCTGAGACACCGGAAGATCAGAAATGAAATCCATGGAGATATGTGTCCAAGGTCTCTTAGGGACAGGCAAGGGCAAGAGCAACCCGCTGGCACGAGAACAGCAAGGCTTAGCTCGAGCACAAGTCCCACAGGACTGTACAAATGACCGCACATCCCTAGACAAGGAAGGCCACCAAAAGGATCTGGCCACCAGATCTCTGGTGCCAAAAATTCCTGGGTGACCTGCCAACACCGAGGAATGAACCTCGGAAATGACTCTGCTGGTCCACTTATCAGGCACAAACAGTCTGTCAGGTGGACAAGAATCAGGCCTATCAGCCTGAAATCTCTGCAACACACGTCGCAGATCAGGAGAAATAGCTGACAAGATAATACCATCCTTAAGAATACCAACAGGTTCAGCGACTCCAGGAGCATCAGGCACAAAGCTCCTGGAAAGAGCATCGGCCTTCACATTCTTTGAACCTGGTAAATACGAGACAACAAAGTCAAAACGGGAGAAAAACAATGACCAGCGGGCCTGTCTAGGATTCAGGCGTTTAGCAGACTCGAGATACATCAGATTTTTGTGATCAGTCAAGACCACCACACGATGCTTAGCACCCTCGAGCCAATGACGCCACTCCTCAAATGCCCATTTCATGGCCAACAACTCCCGATTGCCCACATCATAATTTCGCTCCGCAGGCGAAAACTTCCTAGAGAAAAAGGCGCAAGGTCTCATAACAGAGCAACCAGGGCCTCTCTGCGACAAAACGGCCCCTGCTCCAATCTCTGAAGCATCCACCTCAACTTGAAAGGGAAGCGAGACATCAGGCTGGCACAAAACAGGCGCCGAAGTAAACCGACGTTTCAACTCCTGGAAAGCCTCCACGGCAGCAGGAGCCCAATTAACCACATCGGAGCCCTTCTTGGTCATATCCGTCAAAGGTTTCACAATGCTAGAAAAGTTAGCGATAAAACGACGGTAGAAGTTAGCGAAACCCAAGAACTTCTGAAGACTCTTAACTGACGAGGGCTGAGTCCAATCAAGAATAGCTCGGACCTTGACTGGGTCCATCTCCACAGCAGAAGGGGAAAAAATGAACCCCAAAAAGGGAACCTTCTGTACACCAAAAAGACACTTTGAGCCCTTGACAAACAAAGAATTTTCACGCAAAATTTTAAAGACCATCCTGACCTGCTCCACATGCGAGTCCCAATTATCAGAAAAAAACAGAATATCATCCAGATAAACGATCAGAAATTTATCCAGATAGTTCCGGAAAATGTCATGCATAAAGGACTGAAAAACTGAAGGGGCATTAGAGAGCCCAAAAGGCATCACCAAGTACTCAAAATGACCTTCGGGCGTATTGAATGCGGTTTTCCATTCATCCCCTTGCTTAATGCGCACAAGGTTGTACGCACCACGAAGGTCTATCTTGGTAAACCACTTGGCACCTTTAATCCGGGCAAACAAGTCAGACAACAGCGGCAAAGGATACTGAAATTTGACAGTGATCTTATTTAAAAGCCGATAGTCAATACAAGGCCTCAAAGATCCGTCCTTTTTAGCCACAAAAAAGAATCCCGCACCAAGAGGGGAAGAAGACGGACGGATGTGTCCTTTCTCCAGAGACTCCTTGATATATGAACGCATAGCGGTATGTTCAGGTATCGACAGATTAAACAGTCTTCCCTTAGGAAATTTACTGCCTGGAATCAAATCTATTGCACAGTCACATTCCCTATGAGGAGGCAATGCACTGGACCTGGACTCGCTAAAGACATCCTGATAATCAGACAAATACTCCGGAACTTCCGAAGGCGTAGAAGAAGCAATAGACACAGGCAGGGAATCCTCATGAATACCACGACAGCCCCAACTAGACACTGACATAGCCTTCCAGTCAAGGACTGGATTATGGGTCTGTAACCATGGCAGCCCCAAAACAACCAAATCATGCATTTTATGTAGAACGAGAAAACGTATCACCTCGCGGTGTTCAGGAGTCATGCACATGGTAACCTGTGTCCAATACTGCGGCTTATTTTCTGCCAATGGCGTAGCATCAATACCCCTAAGAGGGATAGGATTTTCTAATGGTTCAAGAATAAAACCACAGCGCTTAGCAAATGAGAGATCCATAAGACTCAGGGCAGCACCTGAATCTACAAACGCCATGACAGGATAAGATGACAGTGAGCAAATCAAAGTTACAGACAGAATAAACTTAGGATGCAAATTACCAACGGTGACAGGACTAACAACCTTAGATATACGTTTAGAGCATGCTGAGATAACATGTGTAGAATCACCACAGTAGTAGCACAAGCCATTCCGGCGTCTATGAATTTTCCTCTCATTTCTAGTCAGGATTCTATCACATTGCATCAAATCAGGTGTCCGTTCAGACACCATGAGGGAATTTGCGGTTTTTCTATCACATTGCATCACATCAGGTGTCTGTTCAGACAACAACATGAGGGAATTTGCGGTTTTGCGCTCCCGCAACCGCCGGTCAATTTGAATAGCCAGGGACATGGTATCATTCAGACCTGTGGGAATGGGAAAACCCACCATAACATTCTTAATGGCCTCAGAAAGGCCATTTCTAAAATTAGCGGCCAGTGCACACTCGTTCCAATGTGTCAGCACGGACCATTTCCAAAATTTTTGGCAATACACCTCAGCCTCGTCCTGGCCCTGAGACATAGCCAGCAAGGCTTTCTCTGCCTGAATCTCAAGATTGGGTTCCTCATAAAGTAAACCGAGCGCCAGAAAAAACGCATCAATATCAGCCAATGCCGGATCTCCTGGCGCCAACGAAAAAGCCCAATCCTGAGGGTCACCCCGTAAGAATGAAATAACAATTTTAACTTGTTGAGCAGAGTCTCCAGACGAACAAGGTTTCAGGGACAAAAATAATTTACAATTATTCCTGAAATTCCTAAACTTAAATCGGTCTCCTGAAAACAGTTCAGGAATCGGAATCTTGGGTTCAGACATAGGATTTCTGGTAACATAATCTTGTATACCCTGCACACGAGCGGCAAGCCGGTCCACACTTGTAATCAAGGTCTGGACATTCATGTCTGCAGCAAGCTTAAGCCACTCTGTGGTAAAGGGGAAAAGAAAAAAAAAATGAGAGAGGAAAAAAAAAAAAAAAAAAACTCAAAATTTTCTTTCTTATAATCCCACTTCTGCAATGCATTAAACATTCAATACGTGCCTGGCATACTGTTATGACCCCAGTGGACAGGGTCTCAGAGGAACGTGTAAGTCTGCAAGATACAAAAATCCAGCTCATAGGGCTGTGGTAACTGGGTTGACCAAATAGCTACTCCTAACGCCAACACTAGAAGTAGCCGGGGATCATGCCTACGGTGATCGCTAGATGACACGCGCCAGCCGGAGAATCTAACTACCCCTAGGAGAAGAAAACAAAGACCTCTCTTGCCTCCAGAGAAAGGGACCCCAAAGCAAGATACAAGCCCCCCACAAATAATAACGGTGAGGTAAGAGGAAATGACAAACACAGAAATGAACCAGGTTCAGCAAAGAGAGGCCAGCTTACTAATAGCAGAATATAGCAAGATAACTTATCTGGTCAACAAAAACCCTATAAAAATCCACGCTGGAGATTCAAGAACCCCCGAACCGTCTAACGGTCCGGGGGGAGAACACCAGCCCCCTAGAGCTTCCAGCAAAGGTCAGGATACAGATAGGAACAAGCTGGACAAAAATACCAAACAAAACAAAAGCAAAAAGCAAAGAAGCAGACTTAGCTTGAAAAACAGGAACCAGGATCAGAGGACAAGAGCACAGCAGATTAGCTCTGATTTCAACGATGCCAGGCATTGAACTGAAGGTCCAGGGAGCTTATATAGCAATGCCCCTGAACTAACGGCCCAGGTGAGGATATAGGAAAAGACAGACGCTCCAGAGTCAAATCACTAATGACCACTAGAGGGAGCAAAAAGCAAAATCACAACAATACGCACACTGTATACCCAATGACTTAGTCTTCTTTCACACTTCCGTTTTTACAATCTGCACAGGATCCGTCAAAATGTTGAAAAGACGGATCCTGTGCAGATTGTAAAAAACGGGTGCACTGGGCCCGTCTTTCTGACGGATCCGTCAAGGCTATGTGCACCTGTTGTGTATGCGTCTTCACAGCGGTTTTCTGCTGCGAAAACGCATACACAACACAAACCAGGTTAAAGAAAAAAAAAATCGCAGTATTCTCACCTACCAGCGTCCCACGCAGCGATGCTTCCGGCAACTAGCGTTCCTAGTATTACATTGCAAAATCTCGCGAGATTACATTGCAATGTATTACTAGGAACGCTAGCTGCCGGGAGCATCGGTGACGCTGCGCGGGACACCTGTAGGTGAGAATACTGCGATTTTTTATTTTTTTTAATTATTTTTAACCTTATATCTTGTTACTATTGATGCTGCATAGGCAATAGTAAAAAGAGAAAGAGAGCGAGCGAGAGAGAATTTCCCTGACGGAAATTCTTCCACGCATTCTCAGTTTGAAAAGACGGGACCCGTCGCTGGATTCCTGCTTTTCACAGGCAGCGACGCATCCTGCGCCTATAGGCTTCCATTGTAGTCAGTGACGGGCAGCGCAGGATGTGTCGCTGACCGATTTTCCAATGTGCAGAAAAAACCTTCCTCTGAACATTTTCTCTGCCTGACGGACCTTTTTTTATGCAGGATCCAGTACACGACGGATGAAACAGATGGCCATCCGTCACAATCCGTCGCTAATACAAGTCTATGGGAAAATGCAGGATCCTGCATTCTCAAAAATCAACGGATTGTGACGGGAGCTGAAAGACGGAAGTGTGAAAGAGGCCTTACATACATAGAATTTGTGACCTAGGGGGAAATACCATTGACCTCCGCTAGGGTCAGTGTAACGACTAGAGGTGTTTACAGAGACTACGACTGGGACTGGACTAGTACTGAGAGTGGTGCCTGTTAAGCTGAGATATAAAGACTAAGCATTACTCATCAACCATTGCCAGACAATAAGGACAGTGTACATAAATAGGATGTTGAATAGATATTGTATGAAGATGCATCAGTGTGTTCTGATAGTGTCATAGTATACTGTATTGACCTTGCTACTGTTAGGGTACTGTCACACAGCGCAATTACGATCGCTACGACGGTACGATTCGTGACGTTCTAGCGATATCGTTACGATATCGCAGTGTCTGACACGCAGCAGCGATCAGGGACCCTGCTGAGAATCGTACGTCGTAGCAGATCGTTTGAAACTTTCTTTCGTCGCTGGATCTCCCGCTTTCATCGCTGGATCGTTGTGTGTGACAGCGATCCAGCGATGCGTTCGCTGGTAACCAGGGTAAACATCGGGTTACTAAGCCCAGGGCCGCGCTTAGTAACCCGATGTTTACCGTGGTTACCAGCGTAAAAGTAAAAAAAAACAAACCGTACATACTCACCATGTGATGTCCGTCAGGTCCCTTGCAGTCTGCTTCCCGCTCTGACTGTGAGCGCCGGCCGGAAAGTGAGAGCAGATCACAGCAGTGATCACCGCTGCGCTCTGCTCTCACTGTACGGCTGCACTCAGTCAGAGCAGGAAGCAGACTGCAAGGGACCTGACGGACATCACATGGTGAGTATGTACGGTTTTTTTTTTTTTACTTTTACGCTGGTAACCACGGTAAACATCGGGTTACTAAGCGCGGCCCTGGGCTTAGTAACCCGATGTTTACCCTGGTTACCAGCGAACCTCGGCATCGCTCCAGCGCCGTGATTGCAAAGTGTGACCGCAGTCTACAACGCTGGAGCAATACTCATACGACGCTTCGACGTCACGGATCGTGCCGTCGTAGCGACGAAAATTGCACGGTGTGACAGTACCCTTACCCTCAATAAAGTGTTTACTTTTGTATATATACACAGACCCTCCACACACACAGACAATGTGTCAAACTCCATTTTAACATGTGAACCACACCTAGAGGCTGCCCATAAAACATGGCCCAGATGCACCAAACAGTCCTCTTAGTGCTATGGGCATTAGAGCAATTCCAAAGGTTTATATTACAGATGACAACCACCTCTGTGATTCATACCTTCCATCAACTATGTGTCCGGTAGCCACCTTACAATATATATACATTGATAGATAGATTTTTTTTCCGTGTTAGTCAAATAAATAGTGCTGGTCAAGTATCACTGTCTCCTCATTGTCTGCACTGTTGCATCAAAGTTACAGGTTTACACCAATACATGGGGTCAATAATGGGCTGGCAGCGTACAACAGTGGAGCACCTCGTATTAGAGACACCCTAAAAGAATAGCCAATGGACCTACAGGACTATTGTTGTGTTCTAGTTAAAGGGCTTGTCCAGGCTTGTGGCTCAAGTCTGCAGTCACTATGTGAATGCAGACTTGTGAATCCTCACAATGCGGACAGTGTATGCTGTCAGAATTTGCCAGTCGCAGGAGTGGGCGGTCATGTGCATACTTTCGGCCTCATTCCAAGTAAACATTTCCAGTCTCACTGAATTGACTTGTATTGAGCGAGGCTGTGCATGTCTAGATAGCCCGTGACCGCATGTATGCAAATTGCTTATCTGCGGTCATGCACCCATCCACTCCCGAAGCCAGCGCTGGAGAGTCCTGACAGCACACACACTGCACACTGTAAGGATTCATGAGTCTGCAGTCACTTACAGTGACTGCAGACTTGTACACTAAGGCATGATAACCCCATTAAATGCGGTACCTGACCTCAGACTACTAGGACACCAGAGATTTCCTTGAATGCATCCAATCTACTTCATTCTTCCGGGAACATGTACTAATACTAAAAGAGAACTGTTGCACATCGGGAAAATTTGCACTGAAATTACTATATTTGTTGATTACAAATATATGACATTAATTATTATTTATCTTTTGAAACTTAAAAAGAAGTTAAGTTTCCTTAATTTTACTGTGAAAATTCATTTTAAAATAAAAACCTGATTTAAAGAGAGCCTATCACCATATTCTCCACGTTGAGCAGGACATATGATGGCAGCAGAGTGACTGTAGTCTTGTACCCCAAGCCTGGACAACCCCTTTAACTTGTTGCTTTTTGTGATCATTAAAAATTTACATCCAACTCATATGAGATGAAACCAAAAACCAAACCTCCTCTAAGCGTTAGCAGTTGTATTGTATCCTTGAATGGTGTGCTGTGACACTTCTAACCCACATTCATCACCACAGCCAATTATTCGCCCATTAATTTAAGCAGCCTGCATGGGAAGAGAGGAGAACGGAGTATCTTCTTCCATGGTTAGAAAAAGGACTATTGTAATATCGTAGCAAAGCCAAAAATTACACCGGCTGTCCAGAACTTTCATATTGATGACCCATCCTAAGGAAAGGCGAACCATATCTGATAGGTGGGTGTCCAACACTTGGCACCCCCACTGATCAGCTTCTGTGGTGGCCAGATGTGCCCAGTGCTTGGAGCAGGTATAGGGCAGCTCTGTACAAGATGTAATGGTTGGTCTCAGGTACTACAGCTACTGCTACTCACAAGACTTGTCCTGCTGATTGTTTTTGCAAAATCAACTGTGTGAGATGAAGTTTTTCGTGCCAGCAGGAAATTGACATTTCCAGACTGTGCCTATGGGGTACATACTTGTTCATTCTTGAACATGAGCCCTTAGCTCATAAGGTTCAGTTTAGCTCAACAGGGAGGAGAGGGCTGTTTAGTGAAGGTTCGTTATGAACATAGCAAGATATCGGGTGTTATCTTTATTGGACGGTTGGAATTATTATTATTAGGTTTCTTTTTTTACATTTACACTTGTCATATTATCCTGGAAACCCATCCCACCGATGGTTATGCTCTCACATTTTAGACCTTTAGGAGTACGTGCACACGACATCCTTTAGTCGTCTTCTTTGGTACATCTTTGGTTTGCTTTTTTCTTTTAAACTGTATATATAAACTAGTTTAGAAGCTGCCTGAAGAATGGTCGGGTCATTTTGATTAGTCGCTTCACGGCTTTCTGAGCCTGAAATAGTTGAAAGAAGCTCAAAAAGACTGAATATACGAACAGCAAGTCGTGTTCACATTGCAGTGAGTATGTGAAATTTTTTTTAGCCATTTTTAAATTATTTTTCAACGGAGTCCGCCCGAAAAGACGTTGTATGCACATGCCATTACATTAAATTCTACTCAATGCTTCAATTCTTTCTTTTATATTCCTTTCATCCATCCCTCTTCTGCAGTCAACTCTTCCTAGAGGCCCTTGAATACATTAGATAAAAGTTGACTTAACCCATCGATTTCGACAACCATCTAATGTGTATGGAGCGTCTTGACTGTCCTCGGATGATGTCAGTGGACAGATGGATCCGTCCTGTTGAATTTCAATGACGGATCCTTCTGTTGATCAGGAGATAAGCGGTCGCCAGAGGGGTCTCTCATGGAGAACACGCTCACTCCAACCAAGTTTTCCTGTGTATGGGGGAGTTGGGAGAAATAGTTGTCAGTCGGAAGATCTATCGGGGGAATTTTACTCTTTAATGTATATTCCGAGAGGATGAATATGCCACAGATTTTCCAATGGGGATTTGCATGTGAAAATTATTAAGCTTATGTCTTGGGAAATTAAATTTTATGGAATTTAATTTACGTGCTGCAGAGAAAATCCAAAGTGATAATGATAATTGACTCGCACACAGAAGTGACCAGCACTGTGAGTATCACATTGGATTTCCACCTTTGCAATGCAAAGAATGACATGTGCAGAAACAATGCTGCATCACCACAATGGGATCCAAAGCAGTATTTTCCATTGCAGATTTTCCACTGGGGATGTGGCATGTGTTTTAATATCATTTTTGATCTTAGTGTAATTTCTTGGTACAGAATTATGCGCAGATTCGTTCCTTGGTATATCTTTATTTTGGCCCAAGATTATGGTTTTCAGATACAGATCCTGAGTTAGAAATAAAATTTATTTTATCAGACAAGTTCATCCTTGTCCACAGAGATATTAGTATTTCATGTAATATATACTGTACATGCATTAGTCTATAGTCTATACCTGGAATAGGATACTAGGGTCTGTGTAGGCATCCTGAAACCAAAGAGACTTTGTAAAAAGGACTAAATTGTAGCACGAGAAAAAGTCAAAGCACCATGATCCTGATTCATCAATCAGTTTTTGACAGAATTCTGACAGACAACTGCTGAAATTGACACCAAATTTTGGATAACTCAAAGTTGCCCAAAAAATGTTCGACTTTAGGCAGTTTTATACCAGTCCTGGAGAACTCCACTATTATTTCATAAGTAGACATTGATCAAGCAGAAGGCAAAAAAACTCAAGAGGTTGATGTTAATAGCTCCGTCATAGCTCTCTTGAATATTTTTAGTGAATCAATCATTACAACATGATGTGGCCATCTTTTTGAAAAGTGGGCAGAATTTGTCCAAGGCGCAATCCCAACAAGTTGATCATAATTTACGCCACAAAAGTGCCATAAGTTACAACTGAAACATATGTCAGCCCGTGACTACAGGACATTTCTACCAGAGACGTACGGCAGTTGAAAGTTCTGCCAAATTTATTAAAAAAGAGCACGCTTCTTAATGAATTTGGCGCATTGTACTCCAGTGCACACTTCATAAATTCTGGAGTACAAATTATCAATCTCAATGAGTCAGGGCCAATATGTTCTCTGTTACACTCCCTGACAGAAGTTATGTCACTTATCCATGGTATGTAAATAAAAGCTTATAACCTGACGTTAAATTCATCCATTGGTTGTATAAATTATTCTTTTGAAAGCTGAAACCCTCCTAACCCTGGTTTAGGTTAAGAAAATAAATTGGCATCAGTGCAGAAATATTGATCATTTAATGGACACAGAATGGTCAGATTTTAGCAAGAAAAAAGTTTTATCGCCCACAGAAAGTAATGTTATATTCAAACAAATAATTAAATTAAAATACAAATATATGTTGCATAACATTGGTGAATAAAGTTGTGGTGGTACTAGAGTCATATTTAATATTTTGTGACTTCCATGAGCTTGAAGGACTGCATCCATGTGGTTCAACAATGATTCATACAATTTATTAATTAAGTCATCATAAAAAGCAAAGAATGCAGTCTTACATGCCTCCCAGAGTTCATCTAGATTCTTTGGTTTTGCTATCCAAGCTTCCTCTTTCATCCTACCCCAAACATGCTCAATGATGTTCATGTCTGGTGACTGGGCTGGCCAGTCCTTGAGCACCTTGATCTTTTTTGCCTGGAGAAACTTTGTTGTAAAGATGGATGTATGAGATGGAGCACCATCCCGCTGCAGAATTTGACCCCTTTTATGATTTGGAATATAAGAGGTAACTAATACTTCTTGATATTTTAGGCTACTGATATTGTCTTCCACCTTGCAAATGTTTTGCACACCCCCATTCTGAATGTAATCCCAAACCATGATCTTTCCACCACCAAATTTAACTGTTTTCTGGGTGTATTTTGGATCCATACGGGCTCCAGCATCCATCTGTTTAGCAGGCTGTGGGACTTTGCAAATGCAACACAGTTTTTTATTTGCCTTTTGCTTAGTGCTGGCTTCTGGGCACTGATTCGACCATGGAGGCCATTTCGAGACAGAATGCTACAAACTGTTCTAATTGACACAGGGACTTGAGGTGACCAGGCCTGTTGGAGCTCTGCTGCAGTGGAAGAGGGGCTTGCTTTGGATTTTCTAACCAACAAACGTTCCTCCTGAGCAGTTGTCTTGCGGGGTCTGCAGGACCTGGGCTTGTCAAACACATCTCTAGTCTCTTCAAATCTTTTTTTAATTTTTTGTACTTGATGCTGAGACACATTAAAGGTGCCAGCCACCTCTGCAGTGGATCTGGACTTCAGCCTCTTGATAATCCTGGCTTTGCTCGCAGGGTAGGTTTTTGGCATGTTGTCAGAGCTCAAGTTGCAGTTCAAGTCAAGGTCTGGGATGCTGGGTTTCTTTTTATACACACACATGCACTTATTAACTGATCATTTACTGAGCACAGATGAGGATGTAAACTAGGATTGGGTGCATTATATGACCAGGCAAAAATACTTTTGTCCAAAATCTGACCATTCTGTGTCCATTAAATGATCAATATTTCTGCATTGATGCCAATTTATTTACTTAACCCAAAGAACATTTCAGAGGGTTTCAGCTTTCAAAAGAATAACTTATATAACCAATGGATGAATTTAAAGTCAGGTTATAAGCTTTAATTTACATAACATGGATAAGCAACATAACTTCTGTCAGGGAGTGTATATAAGCCATATTTATGTATGGGATCCTTTTACATAAGACCAAGAATTTGGTATCTCCGCTCATTGCGCCGTATGGCATTTGAGCCTTACCTTTTCTACGGAACGTGTCCTGGCAGTGGAACCATAATAGCACTTATTAATTAGATGTGTTACCAATTATTTTAAAGTAGTAAGTGAGTTAATAAAGTTTTATGTAATTACAGAGGGAGACATTATTACTTTGGTAATGGCCTAAAACAGGAAAATCAGGGTCAATCAGTTTAATGCTCTGTAATCTTGGGTTAATGTTAGTGGTTTATGCCTTTTATTCAGGGATTCATGAAGACTTGCAGACATACACTGAATATACTTTTATAACAGAAAAATAAAAAAAAGGCTAGAAAAGCCGTAGCCAGCTCACCAACCAGACCGTCAAGGAAAGAGCACGGAAATTCGTCCTGACCGGGACGCTGAGCAGCAGCAAATGTAAAAGACGTAGATATTCCAGCTCCAATAAAACGGCATAAATCTTTATTCATCCAAGAATTCTTAAAAAAGGACAATCCTTACAAATAGTGGACAGTACATGTGATTGCAGAAGGAATAACGGCAACGTGTTTCGATCAAAAGATCTTACTCATGCCAATAGTAGACACAGAATAGAAGCTATACATATAGTAGTCTTCATCCTATCACAAGGTTTCAATTAATGACATGATTGACCCAAAGGTCCTATTCAGACAAAAACATTAATAAAACATTAAACACGTTTATAAAAAAGCTGTACATTATCAGCAATAGTGATATAAAATTTCATTTCTTTTATTTAAACCTATGGGGAAACGGGTATTAAGATTATATATCCAAAACGCCTCCCTTGTGAGGAGGCGTCTTCTGATGTCTCCCCTGCGGCTTTGAAAGTAAACTTTTTCAATACCATGAACTTTTAAACTTGTGGTATCCCCATGGTGTTTCGTTTCCAAAGTGTTTTGAGACCATAGAAATGTTCCTACTTGTTACATTACAATTACCAGCATCTCTCAAATGCTCCATGACTCTCGTTTTTAATTTCCTAGTTGTACATCCTATATAGGAAACTTGACATACCTCACAATCTATTTTGTATACCACATTTTTAGTGTGGCAATTGATAAAACTATTTATGTTATAACTTTTAGTTCTCTCCGAATTTTGAAATGTGTTCCCCAAGTGAGAATGTGCGCACGTACTGCAAGCTGCAGTACCGCACCTAAAGAAACCTTTACACTCAAGCCTACTATTGGCATGAGTAAGATCTTTTGATCGAAACGCGTTGCCGTTATTCCTTCTGCAATCACATGTACTGTCCACTATTTGTAAGGATTGTCCTTTTTTAAGAATTCTTGGATGAATAAAGATTTATGCCGTTTTATTGGAGCTGGAATATCTACGTCTTTTACATTTGCTACTGAATATACTTTCCCATTATGGCTGATGGATGATATTGTAAAGGAAGGCACTGGCCAATTGTTGTTCCTGCATCCCAAATCACTCAACATAGGGGTCCCTGGGTGTGTGCACATGTTGCAGTTTCTGCTGCTGACACCATAAAACTGTGTTCTGCCACAATTAGTGAAGCACTGGGATCCTTTAATTTCGTGATGAAGAAGACATATAAGTTTACAAAAATAAAGCGTCATTTACTAGGTCTGGAATAAGTGTACAAGGGATAGCAGGAACAATGCTTAAGTTTTTCATATGTACAGTATGACAGAGGTTCATACTTGACGGCACATACTAGTGTAGAACGTTTTAAATGAATAACAGGCTACACTGAGGGCCTCCATCTTCCCAGTACAGGGCCACACTGCTCAATGTGTTATGCTGTGCCCACTGCACCCTATAATCACAGGAGTCTTCTGAGAGGGTGTTCGTCCACCTTCTTTACCTTTACACCCACCCTCTTTAATAATTGCTGTCCCTGGCAACTCAGGACCTGTAAGAACTGGTTGGTATTACACACTATAAAACACAATCAGGACTGCAGTCTTGAAGCCTCTGGACATGTTCTCCAAAGTTGCTGGTATTGCCACGGTACCCAGTCCTTCTTGGTTAAGGAGCCCATACTGACAGGTAACACAGTCCACTGCAATGTCTACAGACCATAAAACGTATCTGGATCCGGTCCTTCTATGTAAGGAACCTGGAATCAATGTAAAACAGTACCTTTAGCCCAGGTTATCAGACTCTCCCGGCTGCACCTGTGCCTTCAGTCCTGCAGAACAAGGCACAATGGGTTCAAGAAAACAAAAATAAAAATAAAAGCTCAGCTTATTCAGCTATTCCAGGCCTATCTTTGGCCATGAGGGTAGATCATGAACAATCTCTCACAGATTTCTTTCCTGTAACAGGAAAACACCAGGCCTTACTGCCATGAGCGTACAAAGACCAATAGTTCCTCTAATAAAGGTGCTTCTGCCTTCAACTCAGATTCTCTTCCTCCCTGAGACCTAACTGATCTCCAGTCTTCTCTTGAGTGAGTGGTACTCCAGAACTTGAACCATAATGAACATGGCTGCCCCACAGGAACACAGATTGTATGGGTAAATACATCCTCTTCTCAGCCTCTAGTAGGAATTCTTCCTCAGGGTATAGGGACTCTTCCATCCAGTGGGGGAAGGTGATCTTCTCAACCTCCAGGGCTGGTAAGGGTACTTTTCTCTGGCTGGGTCTTCAACCACATGTTAACTGTAGCACTCCCATTGTATGACATATGGAAGGTGTGGGTGATGGTATTGGCTGACGAGGAAGTACTGACAGCTTCTGGAGTCTGGCCCACAGGTGGAGGAGCGGATGTCACCTCAGTGTTTCATTGTTGCCCATGCCAGTCCTCCTGCCTTCTTGGTGGGATGTTGTTATCAGCAGGCCTTTCTCAAGTGCCTCTATGCCACCTGCATCTTTCTTACTTTAGCACCTAGCTCCTTCTCTCTCAGAACCTGCTGCTGTGGCTGGTCTAGTCTCTCCAACCGCAAACCAGCCTTTTCAGCACCATATCTTCATAAATTGGATAAGCTCTCCTGGGTATAAGTGCAGCCTAGGTGGTAGGTATTTTTCTTAATGACCCACTATATTACATAGACTCAGTCCCCAGTGTGAAGTTATTCTAGGAACCCAAACCCCTTTTTTACATCAAAACTCAGCACCAGACCTTCAGTACACTGTTCTTCAAAGGCCAACCTGTTTAGACACCTCAGCCATTCCTGGACAGACTTTAGCTACCTCTGTCTTCTCTTCTACATTATGCCCCAGGTATTACATTCAGAGGATGTCGGCATGGTGCTAACCGCACCGGAAGCGCCGGTGGGTGATGGCACTGCATCGATGGTGGTAGTGTGTCCCATACAGTGTGGAAAGACTAAATGCAACACGAACGGATGAGGGGAAGGAAGCCCAGACACTAAGGAAAGGGTGAGTGGAGACCCGTAGGCAGATCTGATAACACCTTACCTGCCCTGCTGTCCTTAAATTGATTCCTCACCAATTGCCAAGCAGGAACCTAAGCCCTGTATCTCCCTAGAGCTAGGCCCTGGATAGGGAGGGGGGTGAGCACTGATCAATCCCCCTGTACACTAAAGACAAAAGGTAGACAGCAAGTGGAATGAACTTAGCTTGAGCAGACTCAAAGAGATAACACCAAACATCCTCAAACAGCTCCAGAGAGGAAGTTAGCTGACTACTATAGTTCCAAGCCTTCAAAAAAGAAACATATACCGTAAATATCATCAGCAACTCTCTGCAGCAGACTGGGGATTTATAAACACCCAGGTCCAGGTGTGTCAACTAGAGCTGAAGGGAGGTTGCCGCTGAGTCCAAAAGTCAGAAGCATTAAAGAGATATCTGTAATGCCAAACGCAGAGACATTCTGCAGCCAGATGCAGAGCGATAGTCTGTTGCATCTGACACACCGTGACATAGTGGCCCCGAAGGGTGGCTATGCTGTGGCAATGTCTTGGCCTGCTCTTTGTCCCCTGGCATGGGGCTCCAGCACCATACCTGCCCCTCTGGAAAAATTTGACCCACCTCTGGCTGCTGGACCTCCGTCCACTGTATCAGCATCTGGCTTGTCAGCCTGGAGTTATTACCAGCCTGCTTGCGGGACTTCTCCTCTTCGACCCTCATTACATTAGTTATGATGTGCAGCAGGTTGTAGATGTCTGCCTCAACCTCTTTCTTCCTGATAGAGAAGTCAGCCCCAGCTCCACATCTTTCTCCTTACCAACTCTGGCTGCAGGGTAACAGGCCACCATTCTCTGCTGATCACACCTGCGTTGCTGCTGTTCTCTTTAACTCTCACAGCTGCACTATGGCTCTCTCCAGCTCCACTCTTCCAGGGACCAAACTTCAGATGCATCAGCCACGTCACGCGTCACTCCTGGTGAGTCTGCCTCTAACCACTCCTTCTCAGCTCCCCATGCTTCTCCCTGCGAGTAAGGCTTCACTTCTACCACACCCTCTTCCATTGTGCTCCTCCCATCTAGGGCCTGATCTTCGCTTTAGACAATCCTTCTTCAGGGCTTGTATTCCAATCGGCTAGGCATACTTTCACACTCCCTGGAATCCTCCACTTCTAAGATAGGCAGTTTACACTCTTCCCATTGTGCAATTAGTCACTATCTCAAAAACACATGTCTTCGGGAGCCATCTTAGGTCATTGATCTTTAGGCGCCATCTTGCCAGGAACATTTTATTTCATCACATCCAATTCTGGAACTTATTATTATTCCAAGATCTGGTGATTAAAATTTACTTTTTTCATGTGACAAAACTCTTTAATATCTCCCCTGGGGTCTTTTCTGATCTACTATTGATATGCTCTGCTATGTGTCTTCCTTAATTATTGTAACGTATATTGACATACTCCATTCGTGCACCTTCTTTACTATTTTAGCTATTTATGTACACGTACATATTGCTAGTCAGCACATTCCTGATGTAATTATCAATATATTTGTTTTGCTTAATAAAGGTGTTTATTGGATTGAGATGTAACAATTCAGTGTTAATTGACAATACAATGTACATTATCAGGTTGGGTGCTCACGGTCGGGAAATAGCAGCTCTTTGAATGCATAGTATGTTCGCTGCGTCCAAAGCTCTGCCGTCTAGTGAACGCAGGTGAATCCGCATGTGTTCACTGAACTCCGTATGTTTCCTATTCTATATGTGAGGTCCCATCAGATGATGTATTACAGAGGAATTCTCTGGACTCATGCCTTATGTCTGTAGAGTGGCTCCATATGAAGACCCCTTACTTCAGCATACAGAGAACCAATGACAGCTCTGCCGTGTGCGTAAAGCCTATTGTCATCAAGTAAAAAAAATACACCTTATTTAGTAAAATTATAGCATTTATGAGCTAGGCTCCGGAAGCATCACATATTGGGTGAGAGTGGTGAGTCAGCGGAGATGTTCCAATTAAACTTATTATGTGGATGTACAATGAAATATTACAGACGACATCTTATTAAAAAAAATTAGGGATCATTAGGCCGGGTGACATGTTAACAAGGATGACTTGTGTGAAAAACTCCACTTAGAAGGAGAAGGTAAATGCTCAATAGATTTCCTACCTGAATTTCAAGACAATTATGAGTGACGCCCTTAACTATGCCTGTCAGACAATGACACGTCTGTCACCATAAAAAGGTCACTTCGGCTCTATTCTTTCTTATTGGCATCCACTGATGTTATTTTTCGTAAATAACTTACATATTTTTGCCTTAACTTGTAGCGAAAATCAAAGAGGTCAGAGGTGGGTGACGAGATTGACAAGGTCATTCTAAGCTTATCCAAAGGAAAGGTGATAACTTGCTTATCTTTACAATGGCTTTAAAATATCCCTTTGAGATATAGTGGTCCACATGCATGCCTGTCACTTCCTTACTTCTTGTCTATGGGACTGCTGGAAATAGCCAAGTATAGCTGGATCCAGGGATCAGTGGGGGCCACAATGGTCAAACTTCCACTGATCCGCAAGTTATCACCTATCCAATCCTAAGTACATTAAGTTTTAATATTGAAAATAACCATTCAGTAGAAATTTTATTAACTTATAAGACTGGGGAGACAATTACTCACAAAACTATTAAAGCTCCATCCCCACCCGAGCGGAGCAAAAAACATACACAGGCGGAATTTGAGTGGAAGTTGATCACAGTTTTTACTCATAAATATTGTTACTCAAATATAGTTGTCATAAACCAACTTGGGATGGTAAGACGGGACATACAAACGCCAACAAGGTGCTCTCTCACCAGATTTTCTCGTCATAAAATGCTGCTGTGACTTGACTTGTATAAGAGCAGTAAATTGTTAACAAATAGAAAAAAAGACAAATTAATATCAAATTAATATAAACTTAAGACAAAAAAGGAGGAAGCGTGGGCAAACGTGTCACAGGATCCTAGTACCATGTGGGAATAGGATGGATCCCACCCAGCTAATGTATATATCTGGGGAAAGGGGGAATTAACTATTGGACAATTCGAAAGGAGAGAGACAAGGAGGACATCCACTCCCCTCAGTGTGATATGCACCAATGGGACAGTATTGGGGGACAATTCGAAAGGAGGGAGACAAGGAGGATATCCCTTCAACATCACATTCACCAATAGGACAGTGCTAGGGGACAATTCGAAAGGAGGGAGGGAGACAGGGAGGATATCCCCTCAACATCACATATGTAGTGCATAGGATGCAGTGACACACAGGAGGCAGAGCAAGGGTTAACAGGTTCTTTATATTAAACAGTGATAATACAAGCAGGGGGTAAAGGATGTGAACTTGTGGATGGGGAAAGTGAAATGCAGAAGATAATAACAGGTTAACTTATCAGTCTCTGTGCGGTGGAGGAAGGTGGCTGGAAAATCCCTCGGCGGCGCCGCAGGCGGCGCGAGATGTCTCCTATCTGGTCCCGCACAAGGGCGAAGCGCTGTCTCCTTGTGATGATGAATCCTCCGGGTCCTTCGGCACGTGATCTCCTGATCCGGGCACACGGAGGGGTAGAGGTGAAGAAGCAGAGGGAAGAAGCAGAAAGTTTAGTACACAAGGCTGCAGTAGAAGCACAGTCCAGTGGACACAGCCACCGGCACGGGTGGGTCCTTAGCAGGCACCGCAAGGATGAAACTAAGCGTTGCCTCCGCGGAGGTGAGCGGAGCCAAGGTACGTATTTTATCCTGGTCGCTACCCGCTGTGGATGTCTCTGCGGGCTGAGGGTAGTACATGTCGGCAGTATTGCTAGCTGGGAATTCAGGCACAGCTAGCTGGCATGGGTCTGTTGAGAGGGAGTCAACCGTCTCACTACTCACAAGCTCATTCCCTGCCAAGTGTCCAGTCTTCCCGCTCACACTGCTATTTATGTCAGACCCGCCCCCACTAGTCAGGTGTTCAGAACTGTGCCAGTCAGGAACCTCTTCCCCCTGGAATATTGGTGACAGTCCCGACAGTTCCGGCCCAGACACGCAAGAGGGACCGTTGACTCAGTACATCTCCCTACACATACACAAGTGGGACAGTACTGGGGGACAATTCAAAAGGAGGGAGGGAGACAAGGAAGATATCCCCTCCCCTCAGCATCACATGCACCAATAGGACTGTGCTGGGGACAATTCGAAAGGAGGGAGGGAGACAAGGAGGATATTCCCTACCCTCAGCATCACATACACCAATGGGACAGTATGGGATGGGGCATTCAAAACACTGTATGGGATAAGAGAGGGTTTACCCAAACATGCTTCACAGTATGAGGTCTGGGGCACTATCATTAACCACTTCACTACCTTCCATTCTAAGTATAATAATGTTCTAATAAAAGTTTCTGCAATTTTCTAATAATTTTGCCTCACTTTACCAAAAGAAGTGTCATTCTAGCCAAATGTTTAAGTTAAAGGGTTATTCTCAACTGTTATTTTCAAGAGCACGCCGCTCCCCAGCCTTCCGGCTTGCTGGGTGCAGTGCACTCCTGATTGATTGACGGCTTGGACCAGTAGCATGGCTGTGTTGATGGCCTGAACTGTGCAGGCTACAATGCTGCACTGGCTGCTTTGCCAATAAGGCATCAGAGGAGCGCAGGACACTGAAGTTGGCCAGATCCGGCAATCCGGCTAACTTTAGTGCTCAGTCCTTGCTTAGGAGACCGGCCACCGCTGATAGACGAGCAACGAGCTGTGATTGTGAACTATCGAATTAAAAATCCCTATGTTCTTGAGAATGGAGAGCATTTTAATAAAATATTACTTGCAAAGTTGTTTGTCTTTACAAGCACTTTGCAATCTTCCCCATTTAAAAAGCTGAGAAAACCTTTTTAAAGCTCAGCTAAGTTTATTTAAATATATTTCCACAGATTTATGGCTGTGTGCCATCTTTGATAAATCTGTCAGAACAGACGGTACATTAATGCCTTTCCACTTGCTAAAGTGATGGTACTTTTTCTATGCAGGAGTCTGTGTGACAAGAGAAATGAAACCTCTTGAAAAATGGCACGAATGTGTCTAAATCCAAACCAAGCAGTAACAATTTGATGACATGGACATAAGACAAATGATCATGTATTTTCAGGGACACTTAACCCCTTAACGACCGCCAATGCACCTTTTAACGGCGGCAGTTAAGGGTACTTATTACTCAGCGCCGCTTTTTAACGGCACTGAGAAATAAGGGTATAGCGCCCCTCAGTGTTGGAAAATCGCCGTGGTCTACCGGGTTGCTGAGTTGCTGAGACCCCGGACAACATGATTCGGGTTGGTTTTTACCGTTCCCAGTGTTGTGATCGCCTCTGACATGATCTAGCATACCAGAGGAGAGAGAAATAGAGTCCCCCGAGCCCCCCGGTATCTCCGGTGTCCCCGGACCCTCCGGCCCTGTCACCCAGCCCTCGTCGTCTTCTTCTGGGAAGAAAATGGTGGGCGCATGAGCAGTGTGCCCGCCGAGATCCGGCAACAATAGGATATTTTTTCAATTGGTTCATTTTGATCACTGTGATAGAACCTATCACAGTGATCAAAATAAAAAAAATTGTAAATCAAACCCTCCTTTATCACCCCATTAGGAAAAAAAAATAAAATAAAACAATTTTATTTTTTCAATTTTTTCATTAGGATTAGGGTTGCAGCTAGCATTTGGGTTAGGATTGGGGTTAGAGCTAAGGTTAGGGTTGGGGTTAGAGCTAAGGTTAGGGTTGGGGTTAGAGCTATGGTTAGCATTGGGCTAGGGTTATGGCTAGGGTTAGAGCTAGGGTTAGGGTTGGGCTAGGGTTGAGCTAGGGTTAGGGTTGGGGCTAGGGTTGGGATTGTGTTAGGGTTGTGTTGGATTAGGGTTGTAAAGGGGATACGGTTGTGTTGGGATTACGGAGGGGGTGTTGGGGTTAGGGTGGTGTTAGAGCTGTGGTTAGGGTTAGGGATGGAATTAGGGTCTGGGGTAGGGCTGTGTTAGGGTTGGAGTTAGAATTGAGAGGTTTCCACTGTTTAGGTACATCAGGGGTCTCCAAATGCAACATGGCACCCGTTTTTGATTCCAGCTAATTTTGTGTTCAAAAAGTCAAACAGTGCTCCCTCCAATCTGAGCCCTGCCAGGCGCCCAAACAGTGGCTTTCCACGACATAACGGGGTATTGGCGTACTCAGGAGAAATTGCACAACAAATTTTGTGGTCCATTTTCTCCTGATACCCTTGTGAAAATAAAAAAGTTTTGTTCCAAAGTAAAATTTTTGTGAAAAGTAAAATGTTCATTTTTTCCTTCCACATTACTTTAATTCGCGTGAAGCACCTGAAGGGTTAATAAACTTCTTGAATGTGGTTTTGAGCACCTTGAGGGGTGCAGTTTTTAGAATGATGTCACTTTTAGGTATTTTCTGTCATATTGACCCCCCAAAGTCACTTCAAATGTGATGTGGTTCCTAACAAAATGGTTTTGTAAATTTTGTTGGAAAAATGAGAAATCGCTAGTCAACTTTTAACCCTTATAACTTCCTAACAAAAAAAATAGTGTTCCCAAAATTGTTCTGATGTAAAGTAGACATGTGGGAAGTGTTATTTATTAACAATTTTGTGCGATATGACTCTCTGATTTAAGGCCACTAAAATTGAAAGTTTGGAAATTGCCAAATTTTCAAAATTTTTGTCAAATTTATTCGTTTCATAAATAAACACAAGTCATATCGAAGAATTTTTACCACTATCATGAAGTACAATATGTCACAAAATACAATCCCAGAATCAGTGGGATCTGTTGAAGCATTCCAGAGCTATAACCTCATAAAGTGACAGTGGTCAGAATTGTAAAAGTTGGCTTGGTCATTAGGTACAAAATGGGCTCTGTCACTAAGGGCTTAAAGTAAGTTTTTGGGGGATATCGACAAGGTCACAGTCATCAGATTTTGCACCAGATTTCAAAAATTGCACATGATGGTGGATGAATCTGACAAATCTTCTGTCTAGTGCCACCAAATACTGAAGAGATTTTACAACTTTTCACAATGATAAATCTGTCTACAAACCAATACAATAAAAAACTGTCAGATGAAAACATTTCTTGCAAGGTTTTAATAAATTTGTTTCATGTCATAAAAAGTGCAAGAAAAGTTATTATTTTACCCTAAGTTATTGGAGTAAAAGCAAAAATAAACTGAATAAACAAATAAATTCTGACAACAATAGTGAATAAATGTGAACGTTTTGGAGAAGTCACCAAAGTTGCAAGTTGATTGATAAATTTAGGCCTTTAAAAGTTCTACTTGGTGAAAAGAAATGAAAGGAGGACATTTATCATCCCCTCTATGCCACAAAACTATCATGAAAAAGTTGCAAGATTAGTTGCAAGTTGTATTTATCCCACATTGTGTGACTTTTTGCCCTTTTGAAGCATCAGTCTGACCTGTATCTATCGTCAAAGGAAGGCTCTGATGTGCGCCGCTGTTATGGCCGCAGATTGTTGCCAGAACTTTATGTCTGTAGACTCGTACTCAATCCTGGACTTGCAGCTCTAACGCGGTTGCCTTGATAATAGCTGTCCGAATGAATCTTAAAAAACTGAGAATATGGTTTATAATGATCTTTTTTTTCTTCTTCCCTTTCTAAAGCACTCACTATTAGCAGACAACTTAGGAAGTGTATCTGAGGGTGGACTGCAATGAAACGTGAAAATTGCTTTTACACCACGAGCATGGGAGTAGTCTATAAAACATGTCAATTCTGGAATTTACTTAAGAAAGGAAAGTTACACTAGACAATTGTGTACTTAGAAAGTATGAAAGAGAAGCAAGTGTAAATATGTTCTAATAACCTTGGACTCAAGTGATCGGCTTGACAGCCGCTAAAAAGGCAAATACCACTTACCTATTGACGCCTACAGAGAAGTATAGCTAGGAGCGTCCTTCTGAGAGGCACACGTCATTGTGAAGGAGATAGGAAAACACAGTCATCATAAAAGCACTGAACGCCACAGTATTTGTTACAGGGCTTGGCCACTACTTTTATTTTATCGATGACCTATTCTCAGGATAAGTAATGAATATCTGATTGGTGGGGGTGCGACATTCGGCCCCTTTCCAATGAGCTGTTACAGGCGTAGGCCAGATGTTCTTGGCTACTGTTGGAACACATCGGCTCCATCGAAACTAAAGTGGTTGCGGTCCACCTGCCATTCATTTGAATAGGGGGTTGACCTGCAGTACACGGCCAATATAGAGATGATGAACATGTTCTGCACTAGAAGCATCTGATAACTTCTGAACGGCGCCGGTAACAGCTGATCGGTGGGGATGCCAGGTGTCGCACCACCACCGGTCAGGTATTAGTGGCCTATCCTATGGAGAATCCATCAATAAAAAAGTAGTGGCCAAACCCTTTAACGTTGCTTGTATTCCATAATGTGGTTCAGTGATTATCGTTAGACACCTCAGTCCTTGTCCCCAATACTCAAAAGATAATAGAAACCAATTAACCAATGCAAACATGGAAGAACATACAAATTCTTTGTAGATGCGGTCCTTAGTTAGGGTCATGCTAACTACTGAGCCAACATGTTGCCACTAACTGCACAGTAATAAAATGCTAATGTAATGAAGTCTTATGCATACAGGCGTATTACAGCTTTATGGAGTATAACCAAAAAGTTATGTTGAGTCACAATGTGGAACCAATATAAGTGTATAGTACCAAACTCTACCTCTGTATTTCTATGATTTTATACAGAGGAAGTGTGCATTTTCTATGCTGAAAATCCATCATTCATTTGATTTCAAAGTGGCGCTTCAGTTCAGGACACACAGCAAAAAAATGCTGGTAAAAATGCTATAAAAACACATAAACTTGACCACTGACCCAGCTAGGTTTGGGTTTCGTTCATTTTTAAAGAGATTGTCTGAAACTAATATTGGTTTTCATCTTAAATGTCCTATTACTTTAATATTATAATACTGTTTCTAATATGGTTTAATTAAAAAGTCCCTACCATTCTCTCTCTAATCTAATTGCTTTGTTTTATTTTTTTTACCTATTTCCGTTTTAATGACACTTTGTTTGAAGATACCCAGTGCATGCTGGGATACTCAAACAAGCCGTCATTAGGGCGGAGGGGCTGCGGTCACTGCCACAGCCTCTGCCCCCCTCCCTGAAATGAAGCTTCATTAGTGACAACCATTTCATCAGTGACGTATGCTCAGTACAAGCTCCCTTCTTACTATGCGCTTCTTTTCAGTGTACAGTGACAGTGCGCTCCCTCACCAGATCTAATTAGAAGTGATGAGCTGACCATAGAGCGCACTGTCAGTGTAAGGAGAGAACACGGCAACCAGAGATCGGCCCTGCCCCCGAAGTAATGTCTGTGCCATGTTGGTAGTCGGTGACTGCCAGACTAAAACCTTGTAAACCTCCTCCTACTTGCTAGCATCTCTGGAGCGTCTTCTTATTAGTAGGCCCAGTGCAAAGTCATTAGTGTGTTGTGCTGCACTGACAGTCTAAGGCCTACTAACGAGAAGACTCTCCAGGGTTGAAGGCAGGTAGAGAAAGGTTCAAAGGTCTCAGGTCCTGTAGATGATACAAAAGTTTGAGACTGTTCTTCCAACCAGGATTGGGTAAATAAAAGGGAGTCAAAAACTGATCTGTGTGAATCTGGCCAAACAAGTTGTATGATCATCACATTATCCTGATTGAAATTTTCATTCTAAGATTTTCTTCATGTGTTTTTTTTTTCCTTTTACGTTTAAAAAGTAGAAGAAACGGAAAGAAAAAAAAATATTTGGGATTAGAAACGACACAGAACAAAACTTTTTGATTCCCATTTGTTAATCACATGCTGCTAGTTTTTTCCGTAAACTTTGTCTGGAAAAGTCACAAATCACCGTGCCACTTTTTCTCCAAAATTTGTGAATTTTATCGACACCAACCACATTTGAACAGTGCTGTGAGCAGAGGGCACGGTTTTTAAAAAATCGGTTTGGTTTCCTGGTTTTAGACTGATTATTAAGAAGAAAGCTAGAAAAGATTTCATTTTATGACTTTGAGATACCGGTAATCTGAAATCCCCAAAATCACTCCATCTTTTTTCTTATCTTGTGCAAGAAATGCCAGTCTTGTAAATGTCTGCCAATATATTTTGAGAGCATCCTCTCTACTTATAAGCTAAAAAAAAACATTGACCCTCCCCAAAAAAACAATGCCATAAACAAGGGGACAAGATCAGATGAAGTCAAAGATTTGCAGAAAAATCTTTCGCAAAAATAGCCTTGGGGCTTGTTCACACAGTTCAGTTTCACAATTCTGCTATGCTAATGACCAATTAACACCCAGGACAAAGAGTGAAAAATCCCATGAAGTCATTATAACCTCCTAACAACACAATAGTTCAAAACATCAAAGCACTGACTGAAATGATGGGGTTCTGTGAATAGTACCACAGGCCTGTAATTATCAAGTGGCTCAATAAAAAAAGAACTAAGTTATAAAATCTCCTGAAGGCCTGAAGGCTGGCTCACTGTTCTGGAATGCACAAAAAGAAAAAGTATAGTTAAGAAATATTATCAAGCCGGGTGCCCACGTTGGTCTGGCGGTACATTGCGGTCGCACATTTTTTATAAATATATAAGATAAAAGTGTGTTTGTTATACACTGTCACACCATTACTGCAGGGGAAACCTTACACTGGATGATGGATGACTTTCTGATAACACGTTACCATATGGTATGCTGAACAATGCTGTGCGTTGCACAAATACCCCCAACATAAATGTAATAAGTGCAATATGATATATGATGACCTAAGGACAGTGCAGTTCAATGACTACATTACTTTTGCAGATGTGTCTTAACTTATTATTATTATTATTTATTATTATAGCGCCATTTTTTCCATGGCGCTTTACATGTGAGGAGGGGTATACATACTAAAAGCAAGTACAATAATCTTGAACAATACAAGTCACAACTGGAACAGGAGGAGAGAGGACCCTGCCCGCGAGGGCTCACTAAAGTGAACCTGTCACCAGGTTTTGCCGATATGAGATATGGCCACCACCCTTCAGGGCTGATATACAGCATTCTATAATGTTGTGTGTAAGGCCGGCGTCACGCATAACGTATAAAAATACGGTCCGTTTTTTACGGCCGAGATACGCAGAAGTGTTCCTGAACAGTGATCCGTATGTCATCCGCATGCAACGCGAGAATGAGATTTTTTTCTCAAAAAAGTATCCGTGCGACATCCATATGGCGAGATTTTCTCGCCGGCTTGCAAAATGGACATATAATGGATTCATGGCCTCAAATATTCATGAAAACATATACCGTATATAGTACATATATATATATATATATATATATATATATATACACTGTGTTCCAAATTATTATGCACAAAGAGTTTAGGAGTGATAAGGTTAGAATTTTTTGGTTTGTCATTTAAACTCATTGATGGTGATGTGTGTCAGGGCTCTTTATATCACTGAAAGCAATTGCAGATACCTGTGCACATTAGTTTGGCAGGTGTGTCCAAATAAAGGCAAAACTACTTAAGAAGGCTGTTCCACATTATTAAGCAGCCTACATTTTTTTGCCAAAACGGGAAAGAAAAAGGATGTGTCAGCTGCTGAGAAGCAACAAATTGTGGAGTATTTAGGTCAAGGCATGACTACAATCAACATTGCCAAGACACTTCATCATGATCACCGCACAATCAAGAAGTATGTAGCTGATTCCCAGCACACACGTGTGCGTGCTGATAAGGACAAATTGAGGACTCTTTCCAACAGGCAATTGCGTAAGGTTAAAAGAGCAGCTGCAAAAATGCCTCGTCATAGCAGCAGACAAGTTTTTGAAGCTGCTGGTGCCTCCAACGTCCCCATAACAACAAGATGCAGGGTCCTGCAGAGGTTTGCAGCTTTGCGTAAGCCATCCTGTCGACCACCTCTATCCACTGCACACAAGCAGAAACGGCTCCAGTGGGCCAAACGATACATGAAGACTGACTTCCAAACTGTTTTGTTCACAGATGAGTGCCGTGCAACGCTCGATGGTCCAGATGGATGGAGTGGAGGATGGCTGGTTGGTGGACACCCCATGAAAACACGGCTAAGGCGCCAACAAGGAGGAGGTGGAGTAATGTTTTGGGCTGGAATCATGGGGAGAGAGATTGTCGGCCCCTTTATGATCCCTGAAGGGGTAAAGATGAACTCCATGATCTATGTGGAGTTTCTAAAACAACACTTCCTGCCATGGTTCAAGAGGAAGAACCGTGCTTTCCGCAGCAAGATCATTTTCATGCATGATAATGCACCATCTCAGGCTGCAAAAAACACATCTGCATCTCTGGCTGCTATGGGCATAAAAGAGAACAAACTTATGGTGTGGCCACCATCTTCCCCTGACCTCAACCCCATTGAGAACCTCTGGAGCATCATCAAAAGGAGTGTCTATGATGGCGGGAGGCAGTTCACATCTAAGCAACAGCTCTGGGAGGGGATTCTGTCCACATGCAAAACAATTGAAGCAGAAACCATCCAAAAACTGACAAATTCAATGGACGAGAGAGTTCAGAAGCTTCTTTCCAACAAGGGGTCCTATGTGCAAAAGTAACATCACCTAGAATAAAGTTTTCACTTGAAAACTGTTTGATTTCATTTTGTAATAAGCTGATAATGCTTATAACTTCACAATTCACCATTTTTTTGTTCAAAATAAAAAAAAAAGGTTGAAAACTCTGCTGTGCATAATAATTTGGAACATGCATTTTGAGGGTTTATTTTTTTAAAAAAGATACTGTTTTCATAGGCAGTTTGTTCCAAAACATTGCAATTATACTAGAATAGTAGATGACTGGAAAATAACAATGACTGCAATTCAGATAGGTAATTTAGAGAAAATATGAGGAAATATTATTTGCATAATAATTTGGAACACAGTGTATATATATATATATATATATATATATATATATATATATATATATATATATGCTGTATATGTCAGTGAGACACATATATATATTTATATTTCATACAGCACTAGATAGCAGAAAAGCCAGTAATTCATTTGTCGGCTTTTGCTAAATCATTGCAGAACCCGACAGGATATGAGACATGGTTTACATACAATAAACCATTGCATATCCAATATATTTTTATATGTCCCTCACTAAAAATGTTAGTAGTGTGTGTGTGTGTAAAATTTGGGAGCTGTAGGTGTTAAATTAAAGGGTTAATTCACTGAAAAAACTGGCGTGGGCTCCCGTACAATTTTCTCCGCCAAAGAGGGAAAGCCAGTGACTGAGGGCAGATATTAATAGCCTAGAGAGGGACGGACCATGGATATTGCCCCCCCCCGGCTACAAACATCTGCCCCCAGCCACCCCAGAAAAGGCGCAGGCTGAAGAGTTAATTTGAGTTCATGCCGCCAGGGGGTGCAGCTTCGATGACGGCACCGCTAGTCAACAAAGCTCCGCCCCCTGCATTTCATAAATTCCCCCGTCATTTACAGCTGGGAGCAGCCACATTAGTAGCGCTCCAGGTTGTAAAATGTAAATGCCCCCAGATATGGATTACTGTGTGGGACTTGACTGTACGGCGGACAGGTATGGGATATTGTTGCTTTTTTATTTTGGAATTTTTTACAGGAGAATGAGGGCTTCGCTTGGATTGAGAGTGCAATAAAGATATTAAACCTGTGTTTTTCATTATTTCATTAAAATACTTTATTCTTAATGTGTGTGTGTATTTTTAACCCTTTCCTACTATTGGATTAATAATGGATAGGTGTCTTATTGACTGCTCTCCATTATTAACCAGGCTTAATGTCACCTTACAATAGCAAGGTGACATTAACCCCTTATTACCCCATATGCCAATGCTACAGGGCAGTAGGAAGAGCAAGGCTAAGTGCCGGAATAGGCGCATCTTAGAGATGTACCTTTTCTTGGGTGGCTGGGGCAGATGTTTTTAGCCAGGGGGGCCAATAACCATGGTCCCTCTCTAGGCTATTAATATCTGCCCTCAGTCACTGGCTTTCCCTCTCTGGTGGAGAAACTTGCGCGGGAGCCCACGCCAGTTTTTTCCGCAAATTAATCCTTTAATTTAAAACCTACAGCTCCCAAATTTTACACACACACACACTACTAACATTATTAGTGAGGGACATATAAAAATCTAATGGATACACAATGGTTTGCTGTATGTAAACCACGTCTCATATCCTGTCAGGTTCTGCAATGATTTTACAGAACCCGACAATTGAATTATCTGCTATTCTGCTATCTAGCTCTGTATGAAATATAAATAAATATATATATATATATATATATATATATATATGTGTGTGTGTCAATGACATATGTATATATATTTACAAGTACAGACCAAAAGTTTGGACACACCTTCTCATTTAAAGATTTTTCTGTATTTTCATTACTATGAAAATTGTACATTCGCACTGAAGGCATCAAAACTATGAATTAACACATGTGGAATTATATACTTAACAAAAAAGTGTGAAACAACTGAAAATATGTCTTATATTCTAGGTTCTTCAAAGTAGCCACCTTTTGCTTTGATGACTACTTTGCACACTGGCATTCTCTTGATGAGCTTCAAGAGGTAGTCACTGGGAATGGTCTTCCAACAATCTTGAAGGAGTTCCCAGAGATGCTTAGCACTTGTTGGCCCATTTGCCTTCACTCTGCGGTCTAGCTCACCCCAAACCATCTCGATTGGGTTCAGGTCTGGTGACTGTGGAGGCCAGGTCATCTGGCATAGCACCCCATCACTCTCCCTTTTGGTCAAATAGCCCTTACAGAGCCTGGAGGTGTGTTTGGGGTCATTGTCCTGTTGAAAAATAAATGATGGTCCAAATAAACGCAACCGGATAGAATAGCATGCCACTGCAAGATGCTGTGGTAGCCATGCTGGTTCAGTATGCCTTCAATTTTGAATACATCCCCAACAGTGTCACCAGCAAAGCACCCCCACACATCACACCTCCTCCTCCATGCTTCACGGTGGGAACCAGGCATGTAGAGTCCATCCGTTCACCTTTTCTGCGTCGCGCAAAGACACGGTGGTTGGAACCAAAGATCTCAAATTTGGACTCATCAGACCAAAGCACAGATTTCCACTGGTCTAATGTCCATTCCTTGTGTTATTTAGCCTAAACAAGTCTCTTCTGCTTGTTGCCTGTCCTTAACAGTGGTTTCCTAGCAGCTATTTTACCATGAAGGCCTGCTGCACAAAGTCTCCTCTTAACAGTTGTTGTAGAGATGTGTCTGCTGCTAGAACTCAGTGTGGCATTTACTTGGTCTCTAATCTGAGCTGTTGTTAACCTGCAATTTCTGAGGCTGGTGACTCCGATAAACTTATCCTCAGAAGCAGAGGTGACTCTTGGTCTTCCTTTCCCTGGGGGGGTACTCATGTGAGCTAGTTTCCTGTAGCGCTTGATGGTTTTTGCCACTGCACTTGGGGACACTTTCAAAGTTTTCCCAATTTTTCGGACTGACTGACCTTCATTCCTTAAAGTAATGATGGCCACTTGTTTTTCTTTACTTAGCTGTTTTTTTCTTGCCATAATACAAATTCTAACAGCCTATTCAGTAGGACTATCAGCTGTGTATCCACCAGACTTTTGCACAACACAACTGATGGTCCGAACCCCATTTATAAGGCAAGAAATCCCACTTATTAAACCAGACAGGGCACACCTGTGAAGTGAAAACCATTCCCGGTGACTACCTCTTGAAGCTCATCAAGAGAATGCCAAGAGTGTGCAAAGCAGTCATCAAAGCAAAAGGTGGCTACTTTGAAGAACCTAGAATATAAGTCATATTTTCAGTTGTTTCACACTTTTTTGTTAAGTATATAATTCCACATGTGTTAATTCATAGTTTTGATGCCTTCAGTGTGAATGTACAATTTTCATAGTCATGAAAATACAGAAAAATCTTTAAATGAGAAGGTGTGTCCAAACTTTTGGCCTGTACTGTATATACGGTATCTACCTATACTATGTGTAGACAATTATTTTATCTATTCTATTCTAACTTGTCAGTGTGATTTTACTGTACACCGCACTGATTTGCCGTCTTTTCTATAGGACGCCGGTGCGTATTTCCCGCAAGTCACACTGATGGTCCGTGTGGTGTGCGAGTTTTTCTTGCACCCATAGACTTTCATTGGTGTATTTCGGCGTAATATGGTGACAGTCTCAGCATGCTGTGATTTCTCTCGAACGTATAATACTGCCAAGAAAACAACAGATGATAGGAGCTGCCCCATAGATTAACATTGGTCCGAGTGCTATTGTGATTTCTTATCGCATAGCACTCGTCCGTATTACGCTCTAGTGTGACTCCGGCCTAAGCCTCCAATCCGGCCTGCAGGAGAAGAAAAAGGTTTTATTATACTCACCTGTGGGCGGTCCGGTCCGGTCCGAGGGGTGTTGCAGGTCTTGGTCCGGTGTCTCCCATTTTCTTACAATCGCCACCCTCTTTCTTGCTTCGTGTGGATGACGCATCCCTACATGATCCACACAAAGCAAGAAAGAGGGCGGCGATTGTAATAAGACTAGCGACACCCCTCTGACCAGAGTGCCATGCAAGTGAGTATAATAAAAACTCTTTTTCTTCTCTTACTGTTAGGAGTCGAGTTCCCGCCGCTGCACAGGAGGAATCTCGAATCATGTCTGCTGCGGTCTCTCATTCTGCATCAGCCACAGTGGAGCCTGCTCAGCAGAGATGTCGGTCCCAGCGTCTCGCTCAGTCAGATTCTGTGCAAAGGGTTACTGCTGCCTTTCCAGGCTCTGCCATTGTAGCCTGTAGGGGAAGTTAGAGCAGTCTGCCAGAGGCAGGGACAATAGTCTGTAGACAGAGGGGCCATTCTGCCACGTGTGGTGCTGCAGTTCCTGGAAAGGAAAGAAAGGACGGAACAGTGTGTAGAGAGCATGAAGGAGGAAGGAGCAAAGGAGAGTGAAGAGCTGGAGAGAGAAGCTGCAACTGAGCTTCCTCCATGCTGAAGCGCATTAAACCGGTAGCCGGACGACCGAGGTTGTGGGGGTAACTTCATGCCCCACTGAAGAAACCGGCAGAAACAGAAATAGAAGATTGCAAGTCACCTGTCCACCATTAACACCTGAAGACACAGTAGCAGATAAAGCCCAAGTCATGATAGAGATCCTGTAAAAAGGCTCGAGTTACCTGTCATGTGGGTAGTGTCCTACCTAAAGGGGGACAGAGAGAACGTGAGGACCTTGTGTGAGGCCTAAAGGCAGCAAGAGACTACAACACCGTGCTAGAAGGAAGGCTTCCAACCCCACCTGGTTAGTGGCATTTCAGACTCGCTTCCAAACTGGCTGGACCATACCAGCACCTGTGATCCAGTACCCTGGACTGCGGTTGCCTGAACTCTACAGTAAAGAGGTAAAGAGACTGCAACTTATGTCCTCTGTTTATTTCTATACCATCTGCCACCTGTCCCTACTACACTGGGACCTGGCTTCACCTGTGGGAAGCCATACCATCCCAGCTGCCATAACATCGCTTCAAAGGACCCCTTTAAGCAGCGTCGGTCACCCCTGACTGAATGCCACAGGTGACGTCACAAACTTTTATTATTTCACAAACCCCTTTAAAGACCGTCACTTTTACTTGGGCACCCAGGGCCACAGACCGGGTCACCGCTGCCATGGCACATCCCTTTAAGTACCGGACCCGGAACCGAGTACCCCACGGCCCTGGCGGGCGTTCCAACTATGCTCCTCACTGGCACTTGGGAGTTGTCAGTGACAGTTCTACTTCAGGGTTTGGTGGTGAAGTACACAGTTCAGTGTTTGGAGTTGATGGTTGGAGACTTTTTCTAGGGATTGCTGCGTAGAGTTGGTTTGCATGTTTTTCCTTATCCTCTCATATTTGGTTTCCCCTTCCTATACCTCCTCTGTTTCCCACACTGTTGTTTTGTGAATGCATTTCTATGACTGTAGTTTTCTTTTATCCCTGTCTGTTAACCTTGTCTGTCTGGTTTGTGTTTTTCTATACACTTCAGCCCCTCACCTCCCTGGGTAAGGGAGGGATCAGATAGGGTTAAGCTAAGAGCATATATAGGTACTAGATACCAGCGTCTCCACCATCCGGTGTAATCCGGAGGACAGGGATAGACTATGGCGCCCCTACTTCGAGGGATCGGGTAGCCGCCCACAGTCCTTTAACACTACAGTATGTGACACTAGTCCCTGCTGATAAAACAATGATTTTATCAAAATTAAGTAACACATCACAGGAATCTGTCCCTATATTATGCAGCTGGAAAAAACAGGCATATAAGGAAAATTATCTAGTTTTCATCTAGAAAAATGGACAGTTTTTCATCTACTGTATATTGTCATCCATATGGCATCCATTTTTACATCAGCAGTGAATATTTTAATAATATTAATAATGGCACTGTATCTGATAGAATCGGATGCCGTACAGTTGATTCGTATGGGATCCAATTTTTTATGCGCACTCACAAACTTGAATAGTTGAATCTCATCTGAAATACAGAAGAGAATAGCGTACGCTGCCATCTTTTTCACGCGGTCTTTTAATCTGTGAAAAAAAAGTAATGGTCATCTGAACTACCTGATGGCATAACATTGGTTTTCAATGCTGTCCGCGTGATGCCAGTTTTTTCGAAGGTCTGAAATTATGCTTTTGTGAATGTAGGCTTTCTGAGAACTTTCTGCTTAGTGAAGGTCCAACCATTGGTACCTTCACTGATCCCAAAAATGAGGTTCTGAAATTACTTGCAGCACCGATATATTCATTGCCAATCTGAGCTCTGGAATAAGTCAAGTGCAGTACCCGGCTGTCCCTGGCAGCCCCACAGGCACGCCGGCCATTATTGGATGAGCGATGTCTGTTAGCACATGGACAGCCCACTGACCAAATACATGTTCTCTTGAACAAGCCCTCAAGGTAGGTTGCCATTTGTGGAACCCCATCTACTGGGAAAAATGTTAAATTGTTTAAGTAATAATTATAATAGAAAGGCCGGCGTCACACTAGCGAGTTTTACGGACGTAAGAGCGCAGAAACTGCGTCCGTAAAACTCGCATAACATACGGCACAATTATTCTCAATGGGTCTGGTCCTATCAGCCGTATATTACGGTTCAGTATTATACGGCTTTCTACGGCCGTACAAAATAGCAGCATGCTGCGTTTGTCAGCGTATTGCGCAAAAAAAGCCAATGAAAGTCTATGGGGGCCAGAAAAATACGGATTCCACACGGACCAGCAGTGTGACTTGCGAGAAATACGCAGCGGTGTTAGTGAAAAGCCGGTAATTCAATTGCCGGCTTTTCATTTCTCCTTCACAAACCTGACATGATATGAGACATGGTTTCCATACAGTAAACTATCTCATATCCCTTTTTTTTTTGCATATTCCACACTACTAATGTTAGTAGTGTGTATGTGCAAAATTTGGGCGCTGTAGCTGCTAAAATAAAGGGTTAAATGGCGGAAAAAATTGGCGTGGGCTCCCGCGCAATTTTCTCTGCCAGAGTGGCAAAGCCAGTGACTGAGAGAAGATATTAATAGCCAGGAGAGGGTCCATGGTTATTGGCCCCCCCCTGGCTACAAACATCTGCCCCCAGCCACCCCAGAAAAGGCACATCTGGAAGATGCACCTATTCTGGCACTTGGCCACTCTCTTCCCACTCCCGTGTAGCGGTGGGATATGGGGTAATGAAGGGTTAATGCCACCTTGCTATTGTAAGGTGACATTAAGCCAGATTAATAATGGAGAGGCGTCAATTATGTCACCTATCCATTATTAATCCAATTGTCTGAAAGGGTTAAAAAACACACACACACATTATTAAAAATTATTTTAATGAAATAAACACACCGGTTGTTTTAGTATTTTATTGCTCTCTCAATCCACCTGAAGACCCTCGCTTGGCAAAATAATAAACCCACAATATACATACGCTCTGATGACCTGTCACGTCCCACTAAGTAAATCCATCTGAAGGGGTTAAATCAATTTACAGGCAGGAGCTGCGCTAAAGCACTGCTCGTGGCTGTAAACCCCGGGTGCTGAAAGGAAAGCTGGGTGATCTGTACTTACATTGAGTTGTGGTGAGGCGCCCTCTGGTGGATGTTCTCATGAACTGGAGCCTTGGAAAAGTTCCCACGCTCGAGTTCATATGAGTTCATCCAGCAGAGGGCGCCTCACCGCAACTCAATGTAAGTACAGATCACCCAGCTTTCCTTTCAGCACCCGGGGATTACAGACACGAGCGAGTGCTTTAGCGCAGCTCCTGCCTGTAAATTGATTTAACCCCTTCAGATGGATTTACTTCGTGGGACATGACAGATCATCTGAAGGTATGTATATTGTGGGTTTATTATTTTGCCAAGTGTTGTGAACTCTGTTCTCGGACTCCCTCCTGTGGTTGTGAGTGGTACTGTGTGAGTTATGTCTTTGGGCTCCCTCTGGTGGCTCTTTTGTCATTCTGCGGGTCTGTCGCTGGGATCAGCTGCCTCGTTACCTGCTAGTCAGGTTTCCTATTTAACTCACCTGGACCTTCATTTTTTGCCTGCTGTCGTTGTATTCAGTGCTGTTCTGGTCTCTCCTGACTTCATTCGTTTTCAGTCTCTCCAAGAGAAGCTAAGTTTTTGCTCGTTCATTTTTTGCTCATCTGTGTTCTATATGTTTCTCAGTATACGATGAGTCCTGTCCAGATTGCTAATATGTGATCTTTTGCTTGCTGGTAGCTCTGGGGTGCAGAGTTTCTCCCCTCACATTGTTAGTTGGTGTGGGGGTTCTTGCATTCTCTGCGTGGATATTTTTTGGATAGGGTTTTTTACTGACCGCACAGATTCTTGCTATCCTCTTTCTATTCAGTGATTAGTGGGCCTCCTTTGCTGAACCTGTTTTCATTTCTACGTTTGTGCCTTCTCCTTTACTCACCGTTATTATTTGTGGGGGGCTGTTCTAAACTTTGGGGTTATTTCTCTGAGGCAAGTGAGGCTTTTATTTCTCTCTAGGGGTAACCAGTTTCTCAGGCTGTGAAGAGACGTCTAGGAATTTAGGAACGTTCCACGGCTGCCTATAGTGTGTGCGGTTAGGATCAGGGTTGCGGTCAGTCCAGTTACCACATCCCCAGAGCTCGTCCTATGTTCTCTTACTTAGCTGGTCAGATTTGTGATCCTAAGCCACTAAGGATCATAACAGCCAAGCGAGGGTCTTCAGGTGGATTGAGAGAGCAATAAAATACTAAAACAACCGGTGTGTTTATTTCATTAACATAATTTTTAATAATGTGTGTGTGTGTTTTTTAACCCTTTCATACAATTGGATTAATAATGGATAGGTGACAATTGACGCCTCTCCATTATTAATCTGGCTTAATGTCACCTTACAATAGCAAGGTGTCATTAACCCTTCATTACCCCATATCCCACCGCTACACGGGAGTGGGAAGAGAGTGGCCAAGTGCCAGAATAGGCGCATCTTCCAGATGTGCCTTTTCTGGGGTGGCTGGGGGCAGATGTTTGTAGCCAGGGGGGGGGGCAATAACCGTGGACCTTCTCCTGGCTATTAATATCTGCCCTCAGTCACTGGTTTTACCACTCTGGTGGAGAAAATTGCGCGGGAGCCCACGCCAATTTTTTCCGCCATTTAACCCTTTATTTTAGCAGCTACAGTGCCCAAATTTTGCACATACACACTACTAACATTAGTAGTGTGGAATATGCAAAAAAAAGGGATATGAGATGGTTTACTGTATGTAAACCATGTCTCATATCATGTCGGGTTTGTGAAGGAGAAATGAAAAGCCGGTAATTGAATTACCGGCTTTTCACATATATCGCACTGAATTAAACATAAATACAGAATATATATATATATGTGTCTCAATTACATATATATATATATATATATATATATATATATATATATCTATACATATATATATATATATATATACTGTATATATGTTTTCCCGAACATTTGAGCACATAAATCCATTAGATGTCGGTTTTGCAAGCCTGCGAGAAAATATCGCAGTACGGATGCCATAAGGATTACATACGGAGGATGCCATGCGCAAAATACGCTGACACACCCTGCCGATGGATCACTATTTTGGGAACATTTCTCCATATTACGGCCATAAAAAACGGACCGTATTGTCTTACGCTGAGTGTGACTCCAGCCAAATAAAAATATTAATAATTGTGACTGAATGCTGGAAAAAGTCAGGCGGCCATCAGCTTAAAGGGTGCCCTGTGATCGTATGATTATTGGGATGTTGTATAGGCTCCTTTGAGTACTGCATGTTCAGAGCAAAACTTCTAAGGAAGATTGTGTCCATACATACGACATCCAATGGAGGATGCAGGGGTGGATATATCATTGGTGCATCCTGTGTCGCCGCACAGGGGCCCAAGAGGTAAAGGGGCCCATTTCTAACTCCAAAGTAGGTGGAATTGTGCATTATAATGAGCTATTGGACTGTAAATTGTTCTTGCCCATATATTGTTCTTGCACTGGGGCCCTCTTCTGTCTGTGTACGCCATTTTTTTTTCTTCTGCCGGTTTGGAAAAAAATCCACTAGGAAAAATTTTTGTACGAAAGAACAAACATACAGAGATGATGCCATGCTCTACAGTAGGAGCCCTGAAGATTCATGCAAAGCAGAGTCATAATACAGCCCTGTGCATGAGTCCTTAGGGTACATTCACACTCAGCGTTTTCTGCACTAAAAACCTGTCCTGGTAAGAAAAACACAGTGTAAAAAATGCATCTTTTCAGTGTGTTTTCACGTGTGTTTTTTTGCAGCTTTTTTTTTTTTCCCAGATGCAAAAATGCTGAAAGAATTGACATGGGATTCACGGGTTTCCAAAAATGGCCATATGCCTTTTCAGAGAAAAAGTAGCGATCCTACAAGTCACAATCAACCCTTTAACGAGTCTTGCAATATGACTTAGGATAAAAGCCAAATCAGTATCTCAATACACAGACACGGTGTTTCAGGCTGTTGGCCCTCGTCAGTGTGAAGCATGAGAACTGATTTGGCTAGGTGAGAGGCTCTGGACTGGGGTCTAAGGGGTAACGTTTCTCCTTATGGAGAGTGACATACCAGCTGGCTTGTCAAGGTAAGGAGGCTTATTCGCCGTGCAATGCTCCTCTGGGAAATTAAATATGCAAATTGCCTCTTCTGAGAAAAAGAGGACTTAACTCTGTAGCGCCACCTGTTGGAAGTAGCGATCCTACAAGTCACTAACTACCCTTTAACGAGTCGTGCAATATGACTTAGGACAAAAGCCAAATCAGTATCTCAATTTGCGGACACGGTGTTTCCGGCTGTTGGCCCTCATCACCTTACCTTGACAAGCCAGAGCTGGTATGTCACTCTCCACAAGGAGAAACCTTACCCCAAAAATGGCCAGGAGCTAAAAAATGCAAAACTAAAAGCGTGCTCATGAAACTTTTTGAAATCTCATTCACTTTGCTGGTACTGTAAAACAAAGAAAAAAAATGCTGCAAAAACGCAACATGTGAATACTGTAAAAGGCACTGACTTTTGCCAATATTTACTGAGTCATCTCAGGTATCGTGACCTTTATAACAGCAGGGATGGAAGCCTCATAAGCCCTCTGTGACATCCAATACCCATTTAATTTGCAGGAAGAAGTGCAGAATCACAGTAATTATCACCATTGCTGGACTCCACTGCTTTGATGTAATCTGCAAGGCAGGAAATGAATCCAGATTACACACTACAATCGTATAATAACCAGTAACAGGCAGGGCTGCCAACTTTATTACTCTACAACACCCGGCCATGCAGAGATTTAGCTTGGGTTCACAAAGGTTGGTCTAACAAGCATCCTAAAGAGAAGACAGTATACATGATAACCAGTATCATAACTACAAAGTTATGGGCTCCGGTCCTGGTATATATTTGTCCCCCGTACTACCGTTGTTCTGTAATGTATAAAAGAAAATAAACCATTATACTCATCAGGGGCTTGCATAGAAGTCATGGGGATACATATAAGAAGTATGATGCACCCCCATAGTCCTCTATATAATATACTGCACAGTTCAGAGTCATCCATGTAGTATAATCAAATGTACCTCCATAGTCATCCATAAAGTATAATGCACAGCCCATAGTCCTCGTTAAAGTTTAATGCACCTCAAAGTACTTCATAATAGTAAAATGCACCTCATAGTCCTCCTATAAAGTATTTTCACCCCATAGTCATATATAGTATAATGCAGCAGCCCCATAGGAGTATAAAATGCAGCAGCCCCATAGGACTATAAAATGCAGCAACCCCATAGCAGTATAATGCATCCCCTTTCCCCTCCACCCAACATAGTAGTATAATGCCCCCCATACCGGTATAATGTGCCCCATATCGCGGCTTTACAAAAAAAAAGGTTTTCCTTACCTTGCCAAGCTCCAGCGATGTCCTCACCTACAATTTGGCTGAGGCACACAGCTGTAAGGAGAAGAACCCAGCTAGGCGTGTTTCCTCTTTGACGGGTCTGGAACTGTTGGGGCTGTCACCTATGTTGCAGAGGGGAAAGCTTAAGGCCCTGGACCGTTCCCGGCAATTGAGAAAAGGGGGCGTGGCTAAACTGAGGGATTTGCAGCGTGCGAGTAATCTGACAGTTACGGCGGGTACGTGCAGTGCGCAAAAGGTCAGTGTAGGTGCTCCTAATGCCGAGTATTGTGAGAGAGCAGGCCTAAGACTTAAAGGCCAGAGGGCGATAAATGGAGACTGTCGTCAGAGCCTTGTACCAATATCGCTGACACCGTTGACACCACTCACTGTGAGACAAAGGGCCCGTGTACGGGACATAGCCTAGCGCCCACGTAGACCGGAGGGTCGTACCACCCATTGTGAACTTTATCCTGTTAAGCTTCTAAACAGACCCCACATAGGGGAAACCGCCGTGCAGGACAGAGATATTGCCTCGTGTATTCCTTCTCATACCGAACCCAAAGCCGGCATCAAGACCACAAGGAAACATTCCCCACGACAGGACCCAAGAAGCCATCATCTCCAGGACGCCATCCTCTCCAGGACAACGCCGAATTTCCACAGCGCCATTGCCTTGGCGCCACCGTTTGCACTCAGGGAATACAATGAGGACTGCGTCGGATTGATAAGTCTATTTCCTCTGAACGTATTGTCTCAGTTATTTGTTTTACTACCGTTTTCCAAGTAATTTGTATTCAGAAAATTTCCCACTACTTCTCCCTGCGTGGAGTATCCACTGTAGAATTAAATCCCCTGATAACCCTTGCTCTGACTATGTTACTGCATCCTACGTGCCTGCTGTCTACTTACACTGCGTCGTTCCAGCGTATGACAAGTTACATAGTTACATAGTTATTAAGGTTGAAGGAAGACTTTAAGTCCATCTAGTTCAACCCATAGCCTAGCATGCCCTAACATGTTGATCCAGGGGAAGGCAAAAAAAACCCATGTGGTAAGAGTAAGCTCCATCATGGGGAAAAAAAATTCCTTCCCGACCCCACATACGGCAATCAGACTAGTTCCCTGGATCAATGCCTTATCAAGGAATCTAATATATATACCCTGTAATATTATACTTTTCCAGAAAGGTATCCAGTCCCCTCTTAAATTGAAGCAATGAGTCACTCATTACAACATCATACGGCAGAGAGTTCCATAGTCTCACTGCTCTTACAGTAAAGAATCCGCGTCTGTTATTATGCTTAAACCTTTTTTCCTCCAGACGTAGAGGATGCCCCCTTGTCCCTGTCAGCGGTCTATGATTAAAAAGATCAGCAGAAAGGTCTTTGTACTGTCCCCTCATATATTTATACATTAACATAAGATCACCCCTTAGTCTTCGTTTTTCCAAACTAAATAGCCCCAAGTGTAATAACCTATCTTGGTATTGCAGACCCCCCAGTCCTCTAATAACCTTGGTTGCTCTTCTCTGCACCCGCTCCAGTTCAGCTATGTCTTTCTTATACACCGGAGACCAGAACTGTGCACAGTATTCTAAGTGTGGTCGCACTAGTGACTTGTATAGAGGTAAAATTATGTTCTCCTCATGAGCATCTATGCCTCTTTTAATGCATCCCATTATTTTATTTGCCTTTGTAGCAGCTGCCTGACACTGGCCACTGAATATGAGTTTGTCATCCACCCATACACCCAGGTCTTTTTCATTGACGGTTTTGCCCAGAGTTTTAGAATTAAGCACATAGTTATACATCTTATTACTTCTACCCAAGTGCATGACCTTACATTTATCCCCATTAAAGCTCATTTGCCATTTATCAGCCCAAGCTTCTAGTTTACATAAATCAGCCTGTAATATAAAATTGTCCTCCCCTGTATTGATTACCCTGCAGAGTTTAGTGTCATCTGCAAATATTGAAATTCTACTCTGAATGCCCCCTACAAGGTCATTAATAAATATGTTAAAAAGAAGAGGGCCCAATACTGACCCCTGTGGTACCCCACTACTAACCGTGACCCAGTCCGAGTGTGCTCCATTAATAACCACCCTTTGTTTCCTATCCCTGAGCCAACTCTCAACCCACTTGCACATATTTTCCCCCATCCCCATTATTCTCATTTTATGTATCAACCTTTTGTGTGGCACTGTATCAAAAGCTTTTGAAAAGTCCATATACACTACATCTACTGGGTTCCCTTGGTCCAGACCGGAACTTACCTCTTCATAGAAGCTGATCAAATTAGTCTGACATGAGCGGTCCCTAGTAAACCCGATACTGCTGATACTGGGTCATGAGGTTATTCCTCTTCAGATACTCAAGTATAGCATCCCTTAGAATGCCCTCCAGGATTTTACCCACAGTAGAGGTTAAACTTACTGGCCTATAATTTCTGAGTTCAGTTTTTGTCCCCTTTTTGAATATTGGCACCACATTTGCTATACGCCAGTCCTGTGGTACAGACCCTGTTATTAGTGACGTCATATGTCGGCGATGTGCGCGCTGATGTCAGCTGCCGTTATTGTCCACAATATTATCATATCTATATATTGTCTTGGGTGCATTGGATATATATACATGTCTATATGTGTTTTGTACTATCATATATTTATCTGCTACGGATTTATTTGATTGATTTTTTTTTCGGCATCCTATATATGTTTATATGGTGTATTGTGGGGGGTCCATGAGTGGGGTTCCCATATGCTTTTACTTATGTTTTATGCTCTTTTGTTATTGTGTGCCAAATAAAGTTTGATATTTTTCTTATATTATATTTGTGTGGTGTAGTGTGCAGGCGTTACGGTAGCGCTTTTCTGTCCTTTCTTCTTATACATTGTCATTTACTACCAGCTTTTTTGCACCTCCCTTCAATTGTGTTTATTAGGGTTGTGCATCTTATTTCAATATACCATCACAACTCTTAACAGTGTGGGTGTCTTGAGAACAGGCTCGGATTGGCCCACCGGAGAACCGGAGGATTCTCCGGTGGGCCCAGGCGCTGACACCTGCTGGCATACTGGCCAGCAGCTGCCTAGGGCCCCCACTGCTCCAGGGCCGCCCGCCCGCCTAAAACCCACCCTCCTTGAAGACGATACTCACCCTGCTCCAGCAATGCCTGGTCTCGGCGTCTACAGCTCGTCCTGAATGAGCGGTCACGTGGTACCGCTCATTAAGGTCATGAATATGCACATATTCATGACCTTAATGAGCGGTATCACATGACCGCTTACGCAGGAAGAAGGTGCTGCGCCGGGAGTCGGGACAGAGAGGGATGTTGCCACAGCCGTGCGGTGTGGGACAGGTGAGTATGAGGGACGGGGTGACGGGGGGATGAAGGAGGACATAAGCCGGCGCGCCGTGCAAGATAGGAGCGGGGGGTGGAGAGATAAGCCATGGATACAGGGGGATATGAGCCATGCATACGGGGGGATATGAGCCATGCATACGGGGGGGATATGAGCCATGCATACAGGGGGGGAATATGGAATATGAGCCATGCATACAGGGGAGGAATATGAGCCATGCATACAGGGGGGGATATGAGCCATGCATACAGGGGGGGAATATGAGCCATGCATACAGGGGAGGAATATGAGCCATGCATACAGGAGGGGGAATATGAGCCATGCATACAGGGGGGGAATATGAGTCATGCATACAGGGGGGAATATGAGCCATGCATACAGGGGGGGGAATATGAGCCATGCATACAGGAGGGGGAATATGAGCCATGCACACAGGGGAGGAATATGAGCCATGCATACAGGGGGGGATATGAGCCATGCATACAGGAGGGGGAATATGAGCCATGCATACGGGGGGGATATGAGCCATGCATACAGGGGGGGAATATGAGCCATGCATACAGGAGGGGGAATATGAGCCATGCATACAGGAAGGGGGATATGAGCCATGCATATGGGATGGGAGGGAGATGAGCCATGCATACAGGAGGGGGGGTCATTATACAGTATTGAGCATCATGTGGGATCATTATACAGTATGGAGAACTGTGTGTGGCCATTATACAATATTGAGCATCATGTGTGGTCGTTATACAGTATGGAGCATCATGTGTGGCCAATGGTCATTATACAGTATGGAGCAACATGTGTGGCCATTATACAGTAAGGAGCATCATTTGTGGCCATTATACAGTATTGAGCATCATGTGGGATCATTATACAGTATGGAGAACTGTGTGTGGCCATTATACAGTATTGAGCATCATGTGTGGTCGTTATACAGTATGGAGCATCATGTGTGGCCAATGGTCATTATACAGTATGGAGCATCATGTGTGGCCGTTATACAGTAAGGAGCATCATTTGTGGCCATTATACAGTATTGAGCATCATGTGGGATCATTATACAGTATGGAGAACTGTGTGTGGCCATTATACAGTATGGAGCACTGTGTGGCCATTATACATTATGGAGCATCATGTGTGGCCATTATACACTATGGAGCATCATGTGTGGCCATTATACAGTATTGAGCATCATGTGTGGCCATTATACAGTATGGAGAACTGTGTGTGGCCATTATACAGTATGGAGCATCATGTGTGGTGGCCGTTATACAGTATTGAGCATCATGTGTGGCCATTATACAGTATGGAGCACTGTGTGGCCATATTTTTTTTGTTTATAATTATTGTATATAAAACAGTGTGATCAGCAGTGCTAAATGGCTGTGGTTGGGACGTGGATATGGGTGTGACTAGTTGTGAAATGGGTGCGGTCAGAGGCGTGGCCTAAAATTTGCCGCAGCGCACTACGCGCGCCGCAAACTTTATACCTCCTTCCCTTCTTCAAAAGTTGGGAGGTATGGTACCGCATTTGCCAGATCACGGCAAGTGCTGGAAATCCCATAGGGAATGAATGAGGCCAAACGCAGTGTTGCTGTAAGTAATCCATTACACGGCAGATGCAGAAAAACTGCCGGATCTGCTTCAAAAGGCTACTTTCACATCAGCAATTCTTGCCAAAGTCACTACCGATAGTGTCATACTCACCAAAGGGGGAGGCAGCACTAAAAGTGCCTAGGGCAGCAGAAACTCTAAATACGGCCCTGGGGGGCTACATTATATTCTGTGGGGGGACTGCATTATACTCATGGTACTACATTATATTATTCAGAAGTCTGCAGTCACATAGAATGACTGAAGACTCATCACAAACCTGGACATTCCCTATAATGCTCCTAACATCAAAAAATATAAGAATTAGTCAGTATAACAAAAACATTAACATCCAGGTACCTTATAGATGACGTCATCTCTGGAGTCGTTCTCTTTTTCTTCGTCATCTTGCCCAGACTCCTTGAGTTTTCTCATCCACCGTCGTCTCTGCAGACTTCCATCTTCTCCGGTCTTGCGCAGCACCTCCCCACATGATGCCCTTAAAAATAGCAGTGTCATTATCATTATAATGCTCCTGAATACAAAATATCTGCCTTACCCTGAGCCCCTGAATAAATAATTGCCCCTCACTATATTCCCTGCACAAAATATGACCTCACACTGTCCCTTTTATGGTACATGCTCTCCACAATGCCCCCTCTTTCCATACTTCACGCTGTTCTCTCACCCTGAGTCACCCCTATCGAGCCCAGTCTCTATACTGTGCCTCCTTATCACACTCCCCCTCCTTGGTATACTGTTGCCTCCTGGCTATGCCCTTACACTGTTCCCCCATGCTACACCCCCCACACTACTCAGCCTCTATTCTGTGCCCACTCACAGTTTTTCTCACTATACTGTCTCCTTGCACATTTCCTCCTCCCTCCTCATACATTTACCTTCTCACTTTCCATATTGCCTTCTCACACATTCCTCTAACTTCCCATACTTTGTCCGCACCCATCCCATCACCATCACTTCCCATACTGTGTCCTCATACATTTTTCCCTCGCTCTTCATACTGTGTCCACACCCATAACACCACTCACCATACTGTGTCTGAACCCATCCCCATACATGCCCCCATCTCATACCTTCCTCCTCATATTGTGTCTTCAAATTTCTCCTGCTCCCCATATTGTGTCTGCATCGTTGCTCCCCAAATTTGTCCTCAAATCATACCGCATTACACAAAATCTCACACACAGTAAAACACCCCCCACACACAGTAAATACTCCACACACACACAGTAAATACCCCCCACACACACAGTAAACACCCCCTCAAACACAGTAAATACCCTCTAAGGCTACTTTCACACTAGCATTGGGCACTGCACGTTGCAATGCGTCGTTGTGGAGAAAAAACGCATCCTGCAAAGTTGCCCGCAGGATGCGGTTTTTCTCCATAGACTTTTATTAGTGACGCAGTGCCACACGTCGCAACCATCGTGTGACAGTTGCGTCATGTTATGGCGGACCGTCGGCACAAAAAAAGTTACATGTAACTTTTTTTGCACGTCGTGTCCGCCATTTTCGACCGTGCATGTGCGGCCGAAACTCCGCCCCCTCCTCCCCGGACCTTACAATGGGGCAGCGTAAGCGTCGTAAGACTGCTTCCGCTGCCCACGTTGGGCCTTTTTTTCACAGTATGCGTCGGTACGTCGGGCCGACGCAGCGCGACGGCCCTGTACCGACGCTAGTGTGAAAGCAGCCTAACACACAGTAAATACCCCCTCATACACAAAGTAAATACCCCACTCATACACACACACAGTAAATACCCCCCACACACAGTAAATACCCCCTCACACACACAGTAAATACCCTCTAACACACAGTAAATACCCCCTCATGCACAAAGTAAATACCCCCCTCATACACACACACAGTAAATACCCCCATACACTAAATACAACACACGCATAATAAATGCACCCCCCAGTAAACACCACCCACATCCAGTAAATACAACACACACAAATCAAATAGCCCCACACACACAGTAAATACACATAAACAGTAAACATACCCCCAGGGAATGAGAGAATGAAATATCCCTGCGAGCAGTAAATACCCCCCTCCTATCTTCGGTGTCCTTAGCTCTACTAAGTGGAGCACTTACCACTGATCTGCGGCGCCGGCAAGTGACGTCAACAGCGTGATCATATGACATGATCACACTGCTGGTTTCTCTCTGACCCGGCAAGCAGTGCTTCAATTGTACACGCATCTGTAAGATGAGAGTACAACTGAACACTGGGAGCCGGCGCGCTGCAGCTTCTCTGTGCCGCAGAGAACAGCCGACTCCCAGTTCGGGGTGGCAGAATGCAGCCGCCGGGGGAGACACTGTGGACCGCCGCATTAGGCGGCCCAACTGCGCCCCCCTGCCAGCTGCGCTGGCTGCCCCCCTCCCCCTAGATATGCCTCTGACTGTTGCACTGCAGCATGGTGTCGAATGCCTCTGACCTGCCAGGCCCCTGACCTGCCAGCCCTGGTCGCAGCGGCAACCGCTGCGACCATGGTAGTTATGCCCCTGATGATAACCTTCTCTTTTTGGCATCCAAATGTAATTTTGGCTTGAAAACTAAGCAAAAACAACAAAAACCTACTGCATTAAGAAGGCCTTAAATATCAGAACCAAATGGTGCTGGAAGATTTGCATGGGGAGTGAACCTGATCAGATGACCCACAGGAAGGACTTCCTGACTATAAAAACCCTGTGCGCCAAACCACAAGGGGATTTGATGCCAGAAAGTAGATCGTAGCAGTGTAAGAGGGTGGTGCTGTTATGCACAGTAAGGAACACCCTGTCACTTTAAGAGACTGCACCCCCTTGTCTGGTGTGAGATGGATTGTTCTGCTTTTTCCCCTGCTTTAGGCTGTAAGATGAACTGCCCTAGCTTGAGGGGAGGAGTTGAGCCTGGACTGCGTGGGAGATAGGAAGTCTCCAGGGAGAAGAGAGAGAAGTTTCTAGAGGGAACTGTGTGAACTGTGTGAACTGTGTGCTGGCCTGTCTTCTGGCCTGTCTGCAAGGAAGAGCCGTAGGCTGCAAGGAAGATTTCACAGCTTGAGACGAACTGCGTTTGGTAGAGAGACTTTCCCGGATACAGCAAAGGGTGGCTGTTCTGCGCTGGTTTGTGAAGCCACGAAGATACTTGGAAGGGGACTTACGGTTTCCAGGAGCAAGGAGAAGACCACGCTTAGCAGAGCTGATAGGAATCCGTGCGCACCACCGTTGTGGACTTTTGGGGCCCCCTGGGACTGGACCTGTGTCCCCAACATCACCGTGAGTCTGTTCCTGCCTGGTGCACCAGCTAGGGTCTAGTGCAGACTTCAGTAGCTAGAGCACGGTATCCGTGTGGCCTGCGTAGTAGAGGCCAGGGAGGATATATGCAGAGTAGCATTGAGCTATATATGTTTTATTGTGTAAAGTTGCTGGTGAGATAGATTCTGAGTTTATGATTGTTGAAGCACTGTGCGGTTATATAGACAAGTTGACTCATGTGCATTATCTTTTGCTATTGTAAATACGCTTTTGCATCTTCCATGTCCCCTCCATTCCCTGTCTCCCAATAAATCTATCCTTTGTTGATTGCACCTCGTCTTGTGTACAGTAGTCTCCTGCACCGTGGTGGTCCCCGGGCCATCGCTTCAAGTGGCGCTGCGAGCAGGGTACTGTCACCAAGATGGAGGCAGCAGACAGCAATGGCGGGAATGCTAATGTTAATGGAGATGCTGTGGGCATTGGTGGAACCCCTGCAAGGACACTCCCTATGGGCACCATATTTAGTGTGCTCCCAAAATTTGACGGCAAGAATATGCCACTGTCCGACTGGGTGTCCCGGCTGCAATGCACCCTGAAGATTTATAACATAAGCCCAGTCCTTGAAGTGGACATTGCTTTAACTGCCCTAGAGGGGGAAGCCCGCAAAAACGTCTGCCTACAACCAGAACTCACCCGCAGTACCCTGAAGGAGCTAGTGAAGTTCCTGGAAGAGATCTACGGTGAGACCGCTAGCGCGGGACATCTTCGCGCCAAATTTTTCTCTAGGCTGCAGCGGGAAGAGGAAGGAATTTCTCAGTATGCAACGGTACTGCAGGAAGTGTTTGAAGAGGTGCAGAGACAGGAGGCAGATGGACTTGGCGGCATGGGCTCTAAAGACCGGATACTCCGGGAGCAGTTCATTCTGGGACTACACAGCACATCCTTGAGGCAGGCACTGTCAGAACGGGTCCGGGCAGATCCAGCCCTTACGTTTCGTCAAGTCCTGGCAGAAACAGTGGCCCGAAGTAAAGAAGAAAGCTACGCGTCTGGAGTGATGCGTGTCCAGGACGCCAATTCCAGAGGGGAAACAGTGGCCCGAAGTAAAGAAGGAAGCTATGCGTCTGGAGTGATACGTGTCCAGGGCGCCAATTCCAGAGGGGACCCAAACCATCAAGATGTGCTGGTCCAGGTAGTGCAAGATTTGCAGCGGTCCCTTGTGAACGTACAAGAGAAACTGACCCAGATGGAGCGGAGAGTGGGGGAACTACAAGAAACTGACCCACCATACTCATACAACCATTCTTCGGCCCGATCGACAAGGAATCAGTGGGAACAAGCCCCCTCCCATCAGACATCGGCGGCCCGAGGACAGGCTGGAAGTACCCCTCGGCGAGGGGGAGGCGTTCAATGCTGGGAGTGTAGAGGACGGGGGCACCTTGCCAGAGACTGTCGGAACTATACTCAAGGCCAGTGGAAGCCGCCGTTAAACTACCAACCCCCGCAGTAGTGCGGCACTCTGCGGGGGAGGCGAGAAGAGAGGCCGCTCCATATCATAACGAACACTTGATCGCTGGGAGCCCCATCCTACGTGCTGAATTTGAAGGAGTTCTGGTGGATTGCCTGGTAGATACCGGGTCACAAGTGACAACGATGCCAGAAGCATACTTCAAGCAGCATTTCCCGGACCTGGCCAAGCCAGAGAAAGAGACATTGATCCGGTTGTTTGCTGCCAACCAACAACCGATCCCGGTCACAGGGGTCGTGTGGATGAATATTCGAATCTGTGGCCAAGAAGTTGGGAGAAAAGGGATCTTGCTAGTCCCTGAGCCTATCCAGAAAGATGTGCCTGTAGTACTGGGAATGAATATCCTACGTGAACTCGATCAGATTATGTTTACCAAGCGGGGACCTGGATATTGGAAGAAGGCTACCCCACATAAGCCTACTCAAGAAGCCCTTCAACGACTGATCCGCGTCTGTGGGACGCAGAAGAGTGTGCCATCTTATCAGACGGTAGGGGTCATCCGGGCTCCTGGGAAAGAACCTGTAATCCTACCTCCCGAGCAAGAAACTATAGTGTACCTCCCAGTGGGGACTCACCGCAACCTTGATGGGTTGGAAGTGGTTGTTCAGCCTGTGGTAGGCGGAGGAGTGGATCAAGAAGTCATGATAGCTCGTACGATAGCTGTGGTCCAGCGAGGACATGTCCCCATAAGAGCTTTGAATGTGAGCCCCAGGGAGGTCGCCTTGCCACGAGGGACAGATCTGGCCCTGGTGTACCTGCATAAGGGTGAAGTGGTGAGTCAGAAGGAGATGTCTTTATCACCGAAAGAAGGCGTGGGGTGGGCCCTGGCAGTTGCTGCGGAAGACGAAGAGACACCATCCCCGGAGTGGAGTGGACGGGTCATCCTTGAGCAAATGGAAGTGGATGTGAAGGCTATGGGCCCTGAGCGTGTGCAAGCGATAGAAACTATGCTGTGGAAGAATCAGGCCGCATTCGCCCGTCATGCCGAAGATTTCGGCTGTACTGAAGCCATCACGCATGAGATCCCGACTGGGGAAGCTCGTCCAATTCGAGAACGATACCGGCAGATCCCGCCCAAAATGTACCAAGAGGTGAAAACATTACTGAGGCAGATGCTGGATTCAGGAGTGGTGCAGAGTAGTCAGAGCCCTTGGGCAGCCCCGGTGGTGCTCGTCAAGAAAAAGGACGGGACCATCCGGTTCTGTGTAGATTACAGAAAACTCAATGCCTGCACTGTTCGAGACTCGTATCCATTGCCCCGCATCGAGGAATCCTTGACAGCGTTGGGGAAAGCCAAGTACTTCTCCACCCTGGACCTAGCAAGCGGATATTGGCAAGTAGCCGTGGCAGAGAAAGACAGAGAGAAAACTGCCTTCATTCTCCCTATGGGACTGTTCGAGTTTAACCGGATGCCCTTCGGGCTCTCCAATGCTCCAGGCACCTTTCAACGGCTGATGGAAAAGTGCTTGGGAGATTTAAATTTCGAGGCTACCCTGATCTATCTGGATGACATCATTGTGTTTTCGTCCTCTTTCGAAGACCACCTTGCCCGGCTTGGACAGGTACTCGGAAGATTGCGTGCTCATAACCTGAAGTTGAAGCCAAAGAAATGCCACCTCTTCAAGAGGGAGATCGAGTACCTGGGTCACATTGTGTCACAAGATGGAGTTCTACCCTCGCCAGAAAAAGTGGCTGCTATCCAGAAGTGGCCAGTCCCTCAAACAGTGAGAGAACTCCAGACCTTCCTGGGACTCGCGGGTTACTACCGTCGGTTTGTTAAAGACTTTGCGAAGATGGCCGGTCCTCTCAATGAGTTGCTGAGGGGGACCGCTGGAGTGGCGAAGACCCAGCGCATCCCCTGGGCACAGGGACAACACGAGGCCTTCCAGGCTATAAAGAGTGCCCTTACTTCGGCCCCGATTTTGGCCTACGCAGACTTCGATCAACCGTTCCTGTTGTACACCGATGGTAGCCTACATGGACTCGGTGCCGTACTTTCTCAGATACAGGATGGACATGAGAGAGTCATCGGGTATGCTAGCAGGTCCCTGCGAGACAGCGAAAGAAACCCTCACAATTACAGCTCCTTCCGGTTAGAGCTCCTGGCTCTGGTGTGGGCCATGACAGAAAAGTTTGCAGGCTTCCTGACAGGTACAAAAATTCAAGTTCGAACAGACAATAATCCCCTGGCCCACCTTGAGAATGCTAAACTGGGGGCCTTAGAACAACGGTGGATGGCTCGCCTGGCCAAGTTCGACTTTACTATCCGCTATCGCTCTGCTACCGAAAACGCAAATGCGGATGGGCTGTCCAGAGTGCCTGTGGAGACTCCAGTGGGGGATCTTGATGAACAACTTGAAGAGGAGGAAACCCCAGACTTTAATAAGTTCAAGCCCCCGATGGTTGTGGCCCAGTCAAGAAGGGAGGCCTGTGCCTTACCTCGGTCCCTGGGAAGAACCAATGAAGAATGGGGACACGTTCAGGATGAAGACGAAGGGCTGAGACAGATGAAATGGTGGGTAACGCAAAAGCGGAAGCCTGGCAAACAAGAAAGAGATGATCTGGACTCTGAAATGAGGAGTGTGTTGCACCAGTGGGATAGACTGGAAGTGAGAGAGTCAGTACTATATCGTAAGAAGCAACAGCCAAAAGATATGGAAGTAAGGTGGCAAGTGGTCATCCCAGGAAGAATGGCTCAAGAAATAGCTAAAGAAGCCCATGAATTCGGAGCGCACTTTGGCTCCACAAAGACCTACCAATGGTTGCAGCGGCATGTCTATTGTCCTCGGTTGGAGCTTGTGGTGGAAGAGGTTTGCCGGCAGTGTCGAGTATGTGACCTCATTAAGAGTACTGAACAGAGGGCACCCGTCCAGACCATACAAACTAAGGAGCCATTGGAAGTCTTGATGATCGACTATCTCCTCGTGGGACACTCGGCCCAGGGGCTGCAATATTGTTTGGTGATGACCGATCATTTTTCTAAGTTCGCAGTAGTAACCCCGACTAGAGACCAGACTGCGGAATCGGCGGCGCGAGCCATCTGCCAAGACTTCATCCGGGTGTATGGGTGCCCAAAGCGCATCCACTCCGACCAAGGCGCGTGTTTCCAAGGCAAGGTGATGGAAGAATTGTATCGCATGTATGGCATCGAGCGGTCCCGGACCACCCCTTATCATCCTCAAGGCAATGGAGCTTGCGAACGCTTTAACAGAACCTTGCTTCAGATGCTGAGAACATTGGAAGAGGATAAGAAGGTGTGTTGGCCAGACTATCTGCCGGAATTGGTCTGGACCTACAACAATCGGGTCCACTCCACCACGGGTTACACCCCCTATCTACTGTTGTTTGGAAGAGCTGGACGAGAGATCATTGAGCTGAATCTGGAACAGCCAGAGGAGCTGATGAAGCGAAATGTCACCTCATGGGTGAAAGAGCATCGACAACGTTTGCAAACGATATGGCGGTTGGCGGGTCAGCAACTGCAAGAAAAAGAACATACGGCCCGCAAACCGACTCAAGAGTTACCGCTCCAACCTGGAGACCGAGTGTTGGTCAGAGAGAAACGCCCCAAGGGAAAACTAAGTGAGAGATGGGAAGTACAGCCGTACAAGGTTATCGAGAGAGTGTATGCTAACGGCCCTGTCTACAAGGTACATATTGAGAATGGGGCATCCGCCCCTAGAGTACTTCACAGAAATATGCTGCGGCCTTGCCGGTCTGAGGTCTGTTCTACGCCATTGTCGCCTGAAGGAGCCACTCCACCTCCTGAATCTGTCATGCCTGATGGCCAAATCGATGAGGAGTGGTGGACCGTTACTGACACAGTAGGGGGTCCTCAGCCGCTCAGAAACGGTAATCCCATGGATGTACCAGTACCGCCATGTGAGGATGAAACCAGACAAGAGCTCACAGTGTCCCCTGCAACAAGTGTTCCTCTGGAAGATAGTCAAGCCTTGCCTGACAGCCAAGAGCTTCGGAGATCCCAGAGGTCTAATGCAGGGGTTCCACCAGTCCGATATGTAGAACAGTGTGCTCTGTCTGTCTGTATACCCTTGTTGTCTCCTCAATTATACTTTTATCCTGATGCTGTGATGGCCGAGGACGACCATCATTAAGAAGGGAGGCATGTAAGAGGGTGGTGCTGTTATGCACAGTAAGGAACACCCTGTCACTTTAAGAGACTGCACCCCCTTGTCTGGTGTGAGATGGATTGTTCTGCTTTTTCCCCTGCTTTAGGCTGTAAGATGAACTGCCCTAGCTTGAGGGGAGGAGTTGAGCCTGGACTGCGTGGGAGATAGGAAGTCTCCAGGGAGAAGAGAGAGAAGTTTCTAGAGGGAACTGTGTGAACTGTGTAAACTGTGTGCTGGCCTGTCTTCTGGCCTGTCTGCAAGGAAGAGCCGTAGGCTGCAAGGAAGATTTCACAGCTTGAGACGAACTGCGTTTGGTAGAGAGACTTTCCCGGATACAGCAAAGGGTGGCTGTTCTGCGCTGGTTTGTGAAGCCACGAAGATACTTGGAAGGGGACTTACGGTTTCCAGGAGCAAGGAGAAGACCACGCTTAGCAGAGCTGATAGGAATCCGTGCGCACCACCGTTGTGGACTTTTGGGGCCCCCTGGGACTGGACCTGTGTCCCCAACATCACCGTGAGTCTGTTCCTGCCTGGTGCACCAGCTAGGGTCTAGTGCAGACTTCAGTAGCTAGAGCACGGTATCCGTGTGGCCTGCGTAGTAGAGGCCAGGGAGGATATATGCAGAGTAGCATTGAGCTATATATGTTTTATTGTGTAAAGTTGCTGGTGAGATAGATTCTGAGTTTATGATTGTTGAAGCACTGTGCGGTTATATAGACAAGTTGACTCATGTGCATTATCTTTTGCTATTGTAAATACGCTTTTGCATCTTCCATGTCCCCTCCATTCCCTGTCTCCCAATAAATCTATCCTTTGTTGATTGCACCTCGTCTTGTGTACAGTAGTCTCCTGCACCGTGGTGGTCCCCGGGCCATCGCTTCAGCAGACGCAGCCCAGGAATATCGCTGAGGCCAGCGTAACAGCGGAAATCCTACGACAGTAAGGTGTCAGCCTTTGCCTGACAAGGCCTGGATTCCGCACAGGAGGACTCCGAGTTCCAACCACGCTAGTCGGGACCAGGATCTGTGACCCACGTCAGTAAAGCTCAAGAGACCGGATGTCGCTCGTCAGGAGCCGAGGCCTGGTCCACTCCGGTCCAATCCTGAGAGACTTTGGTCGACGGTCAAGCCGAGAAGATCCATGAGGAGACTGCAACAGGCGAGATGTGCTTGCAACTGCGGAAGGACAGTGCGTGTAAGCTGGGATTAGGATCTCAGGTTGGTAGTGGGTCGCTTGGTGCATGGGAGGCTCAATGGGCATTGGTAGATTATGTCAGAGAGAGACTTGCGGCCTAGGGGGAAAATCTTGTGACCCCTGCTAGGGCCACAATTCCAGCAAAATAATTTATGTGGTGTCTCCATGACTGGGCACACCACTGCTGTGATCAAAACATTAACGTTAGATAAACACTTCCTTTACTTTTCCAAGTTTATTGTTATCTTTGAATGTTAATCTGCCTAGTTGCTAACACCAATTGTTTAGAGACACTTTAAATCACTGTATATAAATAGAGCTATAATCTTCACTGACTGTTTCCGCCTTGTGCCTCTGTGCATTGCATCCAGACACCTGCATTACACATGGACTACTAGTGACCACGGGCTGACCTGTATTCTGCAGATCTTATCTTTTTGCTCAACTCTACTGACAACACATGCACACTCAGCTGGATTGAACATGCATGTATATGGGAAGTTCATTAAGAAACTCTGTTGGTCCTATGAACTTTTGTCTGACAGCTATTGGAGGTTTAAGCGAGCTTTTGTTTCAGATGGCCATGCAGAGGCAGACATATCATTGGTGCAACCTGTGCAACCGCACAGGGGCCCAAGCGTTAAAAACTGATTAAATTGTGCATTATGATGAGGTATTGGACTGCAATGGGCCAACATATTGTTTTTGCACACGGGCCTCTTCTTTCTATGTCCGTTCTTGTGGCCATGATATGGCTGGGTTTCAGGGTCTAGGTTTTGCCTACAACACCTGGACCTCCTGTGCTTCATCTAAACCAAAATGAGATCTCTAATGTTGTGATATGGACATCAACATCTTTACTCTTAAGAAAAACAATGCTGACCCCCTGGTGTCAATGTGAAAAAAAAATCACTTTAGGAGCATGAATAACTGAAATCGTCCAATCACTGATCAACTATTTCAGCAGTCAGCTACCCACTCAATGATAAAACTTGGGATCCTACTGACCCTTCCTCATCAGAAGGACTGCTGAATTGCCTGGCGCAGTGGCTGAGAAAGTGCATTTTTTGGCTCCATACCAATCAGGGGGAATATAAGAATTGACTCTGAGGATACTTCATGCTGTATTATCCAAAATTGGAGAAATGTTGTGTGTCCTTAAAAATATGAGCCAGGATGAAATCGTAAATCCAGGATATAAAGTAAAGCAGAAAGATCAAAGCGAATGCACACCAGCACCAAACGTCAGTAATTGGAAGAGTGATGTTTTAATTTTATTTATTAACGGCCTTCTGCTTGATATCGAGCCATGGCGACTTGGTGGATGAACTCTCTGTAGGATGATAGATCTTGTGGAAGCCTAGATAGGTCCACTGTGGTCTTCTCCACCATTATCTTGATTGTATCAAGCCATCGTGTTGGTCTTCCTCTTGTTCATTCTATTCTTCCGACCAGGATGTCCTTCTCCAGTGATCGTTCTCTTCCTATAATATATTCAAAGTAGGCAAGTCGTATCTTGGTGATCCTTGCTTCGAGTGACATGTCTGGCTTGATTTGTCCAAAATTGATTTGTTTGTTCTTCTTGTCATCCATGGTATTGATAGTATCCTTCTCCAGCACCACATTTTGAAGACGTTGATTCTACTTCTGTCTTCATTCTTTACCGTCCAGGTTTCGCATCCATATATTATTCCAAAAAAAGAAAAGACCAAACTGTTATGAGCCGTGTCCTTGTCGCCAGTGAAATGTTCCTTGATTTGAATACCTGGTCCATTGACTTCATGGAGGAGTGATACATTGCCAAACATTAAAAAAACAGCTTTGAATCTTTCCTTCCGGCCGTACCAGACTGGCAATAATACCGGTTCCTCCCCGGTTATTGATTTACGACTGTGGAAACATTTTCTTTCTGGTGTTTAGGTGCAAGCTTTACAACAGGGGCCGAGCTGGATAGGTTCACTACAGAGTCACACAAAGAAGAGAGAAGATTATGTTTTGGATTCTTGCCTAGTGCCAGCGGGTTTTACTTAATCCTTTTCATCTCACAATGAGACAGATCCCATGACATCACTTGCTGCTGCAGGACCAGTGACAAATACTCATCTCATAGATGCAGCCTGTGGCTGAATTTCACATAGATTCCACTGTACTTGAGATGCAATATATTTGTTTCAGACACATTTAAAGTGTCAGTTTACCTGCGATCTCCCTGACTTAACGTCTTTATTGCCAAAGGGAAGCTATGCAATCAAGGTTTACTAAGAAAAAGAAGAAGGAAAAAAATAACTTCATTAACTCAATGTGATTTGATGTTTTAGGCCTTGTACCCAGTAGAGACGTGCAGAGGAGTTCATGCCATGTTCTTCAGTGGCTCCATTCAATGCCATATGACGGTGACAAGACTGGAGCAGATTTATCAAGCAAAATGTTCCAGAATTCTGATGTAAAACTGTATATACATATAATACTACATACTTGTTATGCGTTTTAGACACTTTTCAAGACTTAATTAAAAGGAACATGGCTTATCGAAAAGAAGCGAGGCCTAACATGCGCCTAAAAAAGAACCAGAATTGTGGTGCGTGTTTCAGGCACAAGGTAAGCCAACTAATAGGTGGTGTAAACTTAGACTAGATAGTGTTACCCCTTCACGACCTTGCCCTTTTCCGTTTTTGCGCTCTCGTTTTTCGCTCCCCTCCTTCCCAGAGCCATAACTTTTTTTTATTTTTCCGTCAATATGGCCATGTGAGGGCTTGTTTTTTGCGGGACAAGCTGCACTTTTCAACGACATCATTGGATTAAGCATGTCGTGTACTAGAAAACGGGAAAAAAATTCCCAATGTGGTGAAATTGCAAAAAAAGTGCAATCCCACACTTGTTTTTTGCTTGGCTTTTTTCTTAGGTTCACTAAATGCTAAAACTGATCTGCCATTTTGATTCTCCAGGTCATTATGAGTTCATAGACACCAAACATGTCTAGGTTACGTTTTATCTAAGTGGTAAAAAAAAATTCCAAACTTTGCTAACAATTGCGCAATTTTCCAATACCCGTAGCGTCTCCATTTTTTGTAATGTGGGGTCAGGTGAGCACTTATTTTTTGTGTATCATTTTGGTGCAGATACGTTCTTTTGATCGCCCGTTATTACATTTTAATGCAATGTCGCGGTGACCAAAAAAACGTAATTCTGGCGTTTCAATTTTTTTTCTCGCTAGGCTGTTTAGCGATCAGGTTAATCCTTTTTTTATTGATAGATCGGGCGAATCTGAACGTGGCGATGCCAAATATGTGTTTTTTTTATTGTTTTATTTTGAATGGGGCGAAAGGGGGGTGATTTAAACTTTTACATTTTTTTAATATTTTTTTAAACTTTTTTTTTTACTTTTGCCATGCTTCGATAGCCTCCATGGTAGGCTAGAAGCTGGCATAGCCTGATTGGCTCAGCTACATAGGAGCGATCATCAGATCGCTCCTATGTAGCTGAATTGCAGGCTTGCTACGAGCGCCGGAAGCGCTGGTTAAATGCCGCTGTCAGCATTTGACAGCGGCATTTAACTAGTTAATAGCGGCGGGTGAATCAGCTGACATGTCCCGGCTTTGAGGTGTGCTCAGTGTCGGAGCCCACATCAAAGCAGGGAATCCGACCTCCACAGTAATAGCACGGGGGAGGTCGGTAAGGGGTTAAAGTAGGATCAACCCTCCTAAGTCGTCTATATGGACTTGTAGGAAGCTGAGTAAAATGATACCGTGATATCTGCGATCCGATGTCTTATTCCAGAAAAATCCATTTTTTTCTTATATGTAAATGAGCTGTTAGGATCTATGGGCAGGACATAGATCTTTCTGAGAATCTGCCTACAGAGCTTATATTAACAGTAAGGAGGTGTTACCAGTGTGAGACATGTAATGTCTGACAGTCTGCTCTCCTGATCTACATGTCTCACACTGGTAAAGCCTCCTGTTCTTTACAATAATCTCTGAGAGCAGGCGCCGGCAAGCCTCCTACACTGCCTGTCAGATTGCTGATCTGACATTGTGCTATGCAAAGTGTCAGATCAGCGATCTGACATGATATAGTGATGTCTCAACCGGGGACAATGTTATAAAGTGAAAAAAAAAATATTATACTGTGAAAAATATTTAAAGAAAAATCCCCAAATAAAGAAAACAAAAAAATTAATATTTTTCCAATAAATCCATTTATTTATGTAAATAAAAAAAAACAATAAAAGTACACATATTTGGTATCACCACATCCATAAGGACCCACTCTATAAAACTGTCCCACTAGTTAACCCTTCAGTGAACACCATAAAAAAATAAAATAAAAAACAAGGCAAAAAACAATGCTTTATCATCATACCACCGAACCAAAAATGCAATAAAACGTGATAAAAAAAGATGAATGTAAGTAAAAATGGTACCACTGAAAACATCATCTTGTCCCGCCAAGCTGCCACACAGCTCCATAAGCACAAAAAAAAAAAAAGTTATAGCTCTCAGAATAAAGCTATAATTATTATTATTATTAATAATAATTATTTTTTCTATAAAATAGTTTTTATTGTGTAAAAGTGCCAAAACGTAAAAAAGATATAAATGAGGTATCACTGTCATCGTACTGACCCGAAGAATAAAACTGCTTTATCAATTTTATCACACGCGCAACGGTATAAAAGGCCCCCCCCAAAACAATTCCTGAATTGTTGGTTTTTGTTCATTCTGCCTTTCAAAAATTGGAATAAAAAGTGATCAAAAAATGTCATGTGCTCGAAAATGGTACCAATAAAAATGTCAACTCGTCCCGCAAAAAATAAGACCTCACATGACTCTGTGGACCAAAATATGGATAAATTATAGCTCTCAAAATGTGGTGATGCAAAAACAATTTTTTGCAATAAAAAGCGTTTTTTAGTTTGTGACAGCTGTCAAATAATAATATTCATTTTTATATAGCGCTAACATATTCCGCAGCGCTTTACAGTTTGTCCACATTATCATTACTGTCCCCGATGGGCTCACAATCTAAATTCCCTATCAGTATATCTTTGGAATGTGGGAGGAAACCGGAGAACCCGGAGGAAACCCACGCAAACACGGGGAGAACATACAAACTCATAAAAACCCACTATAAAACCCGCTATATATAGTAAATCAAACCCCCCTTTATCACCCCCTTAGTTAGGGAAAAATAATAACATAAAAAAAGTATTTCCATTTTCCCATGAGGATTAGGGTTGGGGCTAAAGTTAGGGTTAGATTTGGGGCTAAAGAGAGGGTTGGGGCTAAAGTTAGGGTTAGGGTTGGGATTAGAGTTAGGGTTGGAATTAGGGTTAGGGTTGGAATTAGGGTTGGAATTAGGGTTAGGGTTGGAATTAGGGTTAGGATTGGCATTAGGGTTAGGGTTGGGATTAGGGTTAGGGGTGTGTTAGGGTTCGGTTTGTGGTTTGGGTTATGTTTGGGATTAGGGTTAGGGGTGTGTTGGGGGTTAGGTTTGTGGTTATAGTTATGGTTAGCATTGGGATTAGGGTTAGGGGTGTGTTGGGGTTAGGTTTGTGGTTAGGGTTATGGTTAGCATTGGGATTAGGGTTAGGGGTGTGTTGGGGTTAGGGTTGGAGTTAGAATTGGGGGTTTCCACTGTTTAGGCACATCAGGGGCTTTCCAAATGCAACATGGTGTCCTATCTCAATTCCAGACAATATTGCATTGAAAAGTCAAACGGCGCTCCTTCTCTTCCGAGTTCTGCCATGCACCCAAACAGTGGTTTACCTGCATATATGGGATATCAGTGTACTCAGAACAAATTGTACAACACCCTCTGGGGTCCAATTTCTCCTGTTACCCTTAGTAAAATAAAATCAATTGGATCTGAAGTTTTTTGGTGAATAAAAGGTACCGTATATACTCGAGTATAAGCTGAGATTTTCAGCCCATTTTATGGGGCCATCAATCTTTGTGCAGCATTATATGGGGCATAATATTCTATGGAGCTTCTTATAGGGCCATCATTAACCTTTAATGCAGCATTATATGGGGCATATTTTAATATGGAGCATCTTATGGGCCCATCATGAACTGTATGGAGCATTATATGGGGCTCCTGATTCAATATGGATATTCAAAAACACTTAACCTACTGATGTCTCAATTAATTTTACTTTCATTGGTATCTATTTTTATTTTTGAAATTTACCAGTATCTTCTGCATTTCTCACCCTAGGCTTATACTCGAATCAATACGTTTTCTCAGTTTTTTGTGGCAAAATTAGGGGTCTTGGCTTATACTCGGGTCGGCTTATACTCGAGTATATACGGTACATGTTCATTTTTCTTTAAACATTTCAAAAATTCCTGTGAAGCACCTGAAGGGTTAATAATAATAATAAACTTCTTGAATGTGGTTTTGAGCACTTTGAGGGGTGCAGTTTTTAGAATGGTGTCACTTGTGGGCATTTTCTGTCATATAGGTCCCTCAAAGTCACCAGCAAACAAAAATGGCAGCCATCATTGACTGTTAAATAAATTAATATATTTTTTTTACTGTACTTAGTTTTATAACTAATAAATAAAGTTGCACACTGTAACACTATAGCATGCAAACATGAAATGTATGACATTGGAATAACATTACTGCTCTAAAAAATAAGAAAAATTGAAGATAGCACATAAATTGGCCAATGCATGTATGCCAAGCAGCCGATCTTCTTTGCTGGGGACCTAACCTAATGTGGAGCCCTCTTGGGCCAATAGCCAAAATTTATATGGGTAGGTAGGATCCTGCTGTGATTAAAACCACCACAAGTTGATGAGTGGGGTGCTCAGACAAAGAACCTATGTATGCAAATTTAAAAGGCCGACCATCAATTCTCTTTCCTCGCCTTGACGTGGCTGCTGGGTACACATGAATTGGCAAATTTATGCGTATAGTATCCTTGTTTTTTTTCTTATTTTCTAGAACAGTAATGCAATTCCAATGTTATACATTTCATGTTTGCATGCTATAGCGCTACAGAGTTCAGTTTATTTGCTAGATACATATGGCGATAGCTAGTCTTAGCATGCACTGTACACACCTGTTTTTGTTTTGAAGTGATGGTCAGTCTTTAATATTTGTAGATAATATTATACTCTTTTCAAAAATATTTGTTTATACAATTAATAAACTGTCAGAAGTTTTTTGCTATGTCGTCTGAGAGCAGCATGATGTAGGGGCAGAGACCCTGATTCCAGTGATGTGTCACTTACTGGGCTGTGTTTTACTGTTTTCAATAAAATCAATATTTGTAGTCCAGTCCAACCTCACCCCCAGTACTGATTAGCAGTTTTATGTCAACATTCAATATACACAGAAAGCTGAGGTGTGGATGGGATTATGCGCAGCTCATCATCAACAGCTGAGCTCTGCTAGGTCTGCAGCGGAGAAAACTGTGACTCTAGGTGAGGAGAGAGGAGAGAAAAGAGAGGAGAGAATAAAAGAGAGAGAGAAGAGAGAGGAGAGAGAGGAGAAAGGAGAGAAGAGAAAAGAGATGGAGAGAAGAGGGAGAGAAGAGAGGAGACAGGAGAGAGGAGAGAAGAGATAGGAGAGAAGAGAGGGGAGAGGAGAGAGTGAAAAGAAAAGAGAGAGGAGAGAAGATAAGAGAGAAGAGAGAATAGAGAGAAAAGAAAGGAGAGAGCAGAGAAGAGAGACGACAGAGAAGACAGGAGAAAGGAGATAAGAGAGAGAAGAGAGTGAAAAGAAAAAAGAGAGGAGAGAAAAGAGAGAAGATAAGAGAGAATAGTGAGAAAATAAAGGAGAGAAGAGAGACGAGAGAGGAGAGAGAAGAGAAGGGAAGAGAGAGAAGAGAGTGAAAAGAAAAAAGAGAGATGCGAGAGAAGATAAGCGAGAAGAGAGAATAGAGAGAAAAGAAAGGAGAGAGGAGAGAAGAAAGTGGAGAGTAGAGAAGAGAGTGAAAAGAAAAGAGAAAAGAGAAGATAAGAGAAAAAAGAAAGGAGAGAGGAGAGAAGAGAAGAGAGGAGAGAAGAGAGAAGAGATAGGAGGGAGGGGAGAGGAGAGAAGAGATAGAGGAGAGAGGAGAGGGGAGAGGGACCAATGCTCGCCACCCGAGCGTAGAACGGGTTCAATAGCCGGTATTATATAACTGCAGAATGTGCAGCAATTCCTAGAGGTGTATCAGTCACCTAGAAAATGCTGCTTTACGTTTACCTAATGTTGCCGCATCAGGATCGGTGCCCCATGCTCATGCACAGTTTAGTAACCTGGCACCAACATTTATTTTTAGGCCATTTTGTTTGTACCTCACTCATTACATTACAGGAACATCTCTTTTAAAACATTGTATTTTAGTACTTAATTTTAGAACATACCCAACAATACGCATGCTATGTCTGTACTGTTACACAGGATGAACATCCTTCACCCACTCATTGTTTGTATTGGTGAGTTACATACCGTGGCAGGCAGACTGAATTAACTAGAAAGGATCAGATCATATCTTCAAGAAGCATGGGGTAGCATGGAGCCTGTGCAGTCATATTTCATCACAGATAATATCAAAAGGGTTATACCAGATGCAAGTGGGAGGAAAACTGTAAGTCTTCAGCTTGCACAATATAATGCACATTTACAATATATTAATATAACTCCAGGACCTGTGTATTTGAGGGTTCAGCCAATGGCATAAACAGAGTTCGATGGGCCCCGGTGCAAGATTTGGAACAGACTCCCCCATGCTAGTGTGTGTGTGTGTATGTATACAGTATATACTGTGTATATATATATATATATATATATATATATCCACACACGTCGTCAAAATTGTTGGTACCCCTCGTTTAATACCAGAAAACCCCACAATGGTCAGAGAAATAACTTGAATCTGACAAAAGTAATAATAAATAAAACATCCAACCACCCGAGCTGCCACCTCACCAACCACCTGAGCTGCCGCCTCACCACCACCAGTGCTGCAGCACCCCCGACCTCCTGTCTCTTCCCCATTATCCCGTAGAATGTAAGTCTGCAAGTACAGGGTCCTCTCCCCTCTGTACCAGTCTGTCATTGTACATTTGTTTACTGTTATCGATATCTATAACCCTGTATGTAACCCCTTTCTCATGTACAGCACCATGGAATTAATGGTGCTATATAAATAAATAATAATAATAATAATAATAATAATAATCTATGAAAATGAACAAATGAAAGTGAGACATTGCTTTTCACTAGTGATGAGCGAGTATACTCATTGCTCGGGTTTTCCTGAGCACGCTCAGGTGGTCTCCGAGTATTTGTGACTGCTCCGAGATTTAGTTTTCATTGCCGCAGCTGCATGATTTGCGGCTACTAGACAGCTTGATTACATGTGGGAATTCCCTAGCAACCAGGCAACCCCCACATGTACTCAGGCTGTCCAGCAGCTGTAAATCATGCAGCTGTGTCAACAAAAACTAAATCTCCGAGCAGTCACAAATACTCGGAGATCACCTGAGCATGCTCGGGAAAACCCAAGCAATGAGTACACTCGCTCATCATTACTTTTCAACCATGCTTCCACAGAATAAAAAAAAATGGATTTGGTGGACTATGGAGGATTATGTGGACTATGGCGTACCTGAATGGCTTTTTTTTATTTTATTTTTTCAATAAATTGGTGAACCAGTTAATGTGTGGGGGAGTCTTTAATCAAATAACATTTTTCTCTGTGTGTCTTTTTATTTTTGATTACTGGATTAGTAATGGGGTGTCTGATAGACAACTCTTCATTACTAACCCCAGGGGTTGATGGCATCTTTGATTTTTTTTACAAATAAAAAGTAAATTTTTGTACTGAAAAGTACCTTTTGCTGAGAGGAGCAGACCAACACCTCCAGCTGATCTGTTGTCTGCTGCCACGTCTGTTGTTTGGTGTATGTGTAGGAAGATGGAACAGAATAGTAGTCTCTCGTGCGTGTCCGGGCCGGAACTGTCGGGACATTCACCATTGTTGCCGGGGGAAGCACTTTCTGACCGGAATAAACCTTTGCACCTGACTGGGGTTGGGTGGGATATAAAGGGGACTGCGTGCACGGAAACAGGGCTTTTGGTGGGGACCCAGCATGTGCAACAAGAGATGGTTGACTCCCTCTCCGGAGACTGATGCCAACTGACAGGCCCGCTTTGCAGAGTGTCATCCCCCGTGCATACAGACTGTGTATATCCAGAGACTAACCCCCCGGTAATCCCCGACTCTAACAGCACTAACTGGTCAGTGCATCTTACACCTGCTGACTCTTTTCGCAATGCTGATCTAGCGTCACACGCTGTTCGCAGCTTTGAGACTGTGGCCTTCACTCCAGGACTTTGCACTTCTTTGACTGTGCAGCAGTCCTTTCCCCGTTCTGCACCTCGTTCCACGATATGAAGACCAAGTGTAAAAAGAACAGGATACTTCGCCGCCGTACAGGGACAGTGCTTCACTTATCTCCAGGACCGGCTCAGAGACGTCCCACACCACCTACGGTGCCATCGTGGGATTTTACAGCCACCATCATCCACGAACCAGAGACTGATAAGTTAACCTGTTATTTTTCACCCATTGCAACTACTTTATTGATATATATATATATATATATATACACTCACTGGCCACTTTATTAGGTACACCTGTCCAACTTCTTGTTAACACTTAATTTCTAATCAGCCAATCACATGGCGGCAACTCAGTGCATTTAGGCATGTAGACATGGTCAAGACAATCTCCTGCAGTTCAAACCGAGCATCAGTATGGGGAAGAAAGGTGATTTGAGTGCCTTTGAACGTGGCATGGTTGTTGGTGCCAGAAGGGCTGGTCTGAGTATTTCAGAAACTGCTGATCTACTGGGATTTTCACGCACAACCATCTCTAGGGTTTACTGAGAATGGTCCGAAAAAGAAAAAAAATCCAGTGAGCGGCAGTTCTGTGGGCGGAAATGCCTTGTTGATGCCAGAGGTCAGAGGAGAATGGGCAGACTGGTTCGAGCTGATAGAAAGGCAACAGTGACTCAAATCGCCACCCGTTACAACCAAGGTAGGCCTAAGAGCATCTCTGAACGCACAGTGCGTCGAACTTTGAGGCAGATGGGCTACAGCAGCAGAAGACCACACCGGGTACCACTCCTTTCAGCTAAGAACAGGAAACTGAGGCTACAATTTGCACAAGCTCATCGAAATTGGACAGTAGAAGATTGGAAAAACGTTGCTTGGTCTGATGAGTCTCGATTTCTGCTGCGACATTCGGATGGTAGGGTCAGAATTTGGCGTAAACAACATGAAATCTTTGGGATGTGGTGGAACGGGAGATTCGCATCAGGGATGTGCAGCCGACAAATCTGCGGCAACTGTGTGATGCCATCATGTCAATATGGACCAAAATCTCTGAGGAATGCTTCCAGCACCTTGTTGAATCTATGCCACGAAGAATTGAGGCAGTTCTGAAGGCAAAAGGGGTCCAACCCGTTACTAGCATGGTGTACCTAATAAAGTGGCCAGTGAGTGTATATATATATATATATATATATATATATTGTGGGCCAGTATACTTACACCCCCTTACTCCCTGCGTGGAGTATTTACTATTGAGACATATTCCTATATAAAATCTGTTAACTCTTGCTCTGCTTCCTTCTCATCAATGCATCCCGCGTTTGTAGCGCCCCCACTGCCGCAGGGCCGAGGGGTACCCGGTACCGGGCCTCTGAGTCTCTGCTCTGGGGTTGTCACGGTGGCTAGACCCGGTCCGTGACCCTGCTGAGGGGCATACAGTAATAGATGTGGATGGTGGTGGTGTTGCGGTGTAGTGCCGGTCGCAGTTAATAACGAGGACACCAGGTTGCAGTCTCTTTACCTCTTTACTGAAGGTCTCAAAGTCCTCAATCCGGAATACGGTTAACCAGGCTGCGCAAGTCCGGCCGGTCCGATGGCACCTCCAGAGTTCCCTTTGCAGGTGGAAATCTGTGCCTTCCTACTATCGCTATGTGTTGTGGTCCTCCCCTGCTGAGCTTACGGGATAGTCCCCACAACTGTTGTGTCTGTTTCTCGTGTTCCCTCACAACTCGATTAGATGATCTTCTGCTAATCCTCCGTCCCTCCCTGGTGTTATGGTTGGGACGCACCCGTATGATGGGTAGGCTCTAAGCTCTTCCGGGACCCTAGAGTCGCCCCTCTCCAAAGGTTGCCCCCTATGTCTGCGTAGGTGATTTAGGTGAGACAGCCCACCTGTGACTGACTGTCCTGCCGTTGGTTTGAAGTATGGCTTAGAGCTCTGTACCTCCTCGGCGTTCCGGCCGCCGGTTGTTTGCACCTCAGTAGGATGTTGCCTCGATCTTACAGCACGACTCCTACTGGTATTCTCCTTCTTGCTTTGATCTCGTTTCTCACTCAGCACAATAAATCTCGCTTCTTGGCCTTTCTTAGGGCACCGCCGCTATCAAGTGCAGGCGCGGTCCCGTAGCTTTCTCTCTGTTTGCCAGGCCTCTGTCAGGATCCCACCCCTGACAGGGACCCTACCGAATCTTCCCCTACAACACCCTCTGCCACAAGGTGTTGCCTGGTTCCAACCCAGTCAGCGTTCTCCCTAACTTACTGCCTAACCCCCAGTTTTACCAGACTGTGAGGAGTGGCCTAATGAATAGTACCCTTAGCTCCCCCTGGAGGCCAGACTGTGAAATGTATTGGTGTCTGTGATACCTGGTCAGATGAACTCCTTCAGTGCCATCAGACGTACCATAGCCCCCCTTAGCGGCGGAGCCACAGTACTGCAACGACCAGGACTCTGGGGCGCTGCACGTTCCTGCTAGTACCTTCCATATGTGAAAAATGAATGCCACCATACGAGAGAGCAGAAGCAGCAGTGGTGTCCAACTGCTGGATCCAAGTTTAAGTAAGAGCCAGAAGGTTAAGAGAATTTGAAAGGAAAAAGTCATGGATGTAGGAGAGTTAGTTACACGCTGACTGTGAATTCCAGAGGGCACAGTTAAAAGAAACAGAAGGCATGCAAGAAGCATTAATGAGATTTGTGGTACTTTTGAGTATAGCAGAGGTGGGGATAAACTTATTTTTACTAGAAGGGCTGGGGTTGGATGAGATATCTCCTGAGACTAACAGAAGGAGAATAGAGAGAGTGAGCAGATGGTTAAGTGATTTGTGAGCGTGTCTCTTGTGTTGTATTATGGGAGTGGATCAGTGCGGTTTAAGATTCTGAAAAGAGCATGAGAACTGTACATAGGAGAGGAGAGAAGAGAGGGGCTGATATAGATCAAGTGCACAGAGTATGTAAAAGGGCAGTAGATGTGAGTGACTGCAGGAGCTAGAAGATAAACTATACAAATCCATACTGTGTATACATTTTGTAATGCAAATTACCTGGAACCAAGTTTCTTACATTGCTTGCATGTCTTACCAGTCTTCTGCCCAACTGCCATGTTTAACTTCCCTGCCACTTCGAAAAAAGATGGCGCTTTGATAAAATCTACATAAATGTTTCCTCTTAGCTCTGTCTAAATATATAGGAGGTATGTTCTTAGATCTAAGACTAATTTAACTTGTTAACAATCAATCAACTAACTTAAGACAGCAGGAGGCAATAAAGACACATTGGCATGTATGTTTATCATTGGTGTATCTCTGGGTCTGCACACTCCTTACATTAGCAATAAGACTACTGCAGCAAATAACAAGATAATTACCTTACCATCTGGGAGCTAGCTAAAGAAATAATGCCGTTTTCCTGACCTATACATTAACAAAACAGCAGTAGCACACGAGGTTCATGCGGCTTCCTTAGCAGGTGACCCTGTCTACTTTTATCTGCAGACCTTTTACAGCCCATTAATGAGATCAGTGGCTTCAAAGATCAGAGGAGAAACCATGACTGTAGGAAAAGGAAATGGCTAGTCCCTCTACCAACCTAAAACGAGTCATATTATGTAACTGACTCTGAAAGATTTCTTCCAAAGGCCTGCTTCACACTTTTAAGCGTTTTCAAGAGCTTACAAAGAAAGCATCATGAATTTCAAGTGTTGGTAAATGTCATTTAATATGGAGGACCTTTCCTTAAGATAGGTCATCGATATCAAATGGTGGTACAATACCAGGCACCCCACCGAGTCAGCTGTTATTATCCCCTGATTAGCTCAAGAGTTGCACATCATCCCCTATTATGTAGACAATTACCTCCACAGTCATGGACAAAAGTTTTGAGCAGACTCGGACTGGCCCATTGGGTAACAGGGGAATCCCCAGGTGGGCCCCTGTGCAGATCTGGGCCCCAACACCACTGTATGGGCAGTACTTGGCATAATTCATTTAATTCACTCTGCAGAGAAAAAAGCAGCAACTCATCATTCATTAACCAAACTACCCAGTTTATTATTATATAGAGATATAGGGAAGTTTGTGAATGAGGGTAGTGCAATATTTGTATGCAGGTGAAAAGTGCTCCCCCCAAAGACAATGTTACTGGTGGGCCCTTGGCACCCCAGTCCGACAGTGGTTTTGAGACTGTCACGAATGTTGGTTTTCACACAGTTAACTTTTTCAGCGTTTTTAGATCTTGTAGTCAGATTTTTCTACGGATACTGAAGTATAATTATCAGCATTACATACGTTTTTAACCCCTTCATGACTGGAGGTATTTTCGTCTTTGCATTTTCGTTTTTTGCTCCCCTTCTTCTCAGAGCCATACCTTTTTTATTTTTCAGTCAATATGGCCATGTGAGGGTTTGTTTTTTTTGCGGGACGAGTTGTACTTTTGAACGACACCATTGGTTTTAGCATATCATGTCCTGGAAAACAGGAAAAAAATTCAAAGTGCAGTGAAATTGCAAAAAAAGTGCAATTCCACAATTGTTTTTGTTTTGCTTTTTTATTAGGTTCACTAATTGCTAAAACTGACCTATGAATCTCCAGGTCATTACGAGTTCATAGACACCAAATATGTCTAGGTTCTTTTTTATCTAACACATGCTTTGTACAAAAGAAAAAAAGAGCATGAACCGCACCTCCTAAAATCCGCTCCGCTCCGTTAGGGCGGTAGGACCCACTACGAGGTTTGCCGTGACGTGGCAGTGGGCTTCATACAGTCTGATCAGAATGTTAAACTGAAAACCTCATGTTCAGTTATATACATTTTTGCCTAGCGGCCTTAGATCAACGTATGATTTTTGGAGGTGCGGTTCATGCTCTTTTTTTTTCTTTTTTATCTAAGTAATGAAAAAAAATCCAAACTTTGTTAAAAAAAAAATTGCTCCATTTTCCGATACCTGTACCGTCTCCATTTTTCGTGAGGGCTTATTTTTTGTGCACCGAATTGGCATTTTAAGCATAACATTTCCCGTTATTGCATTTTAATGCAAGGTTGCGGTGACCAAAAAATGTAATTCTGACGTTTTGACTTTTTTTTCTCATTACGCCGTTTAGCGATCAGGTTAATTCATTTTTTATATTGATAGATAGGGAGATTCTGTATGCGGCGATACCAAATATGTGTATGTTTGTTTCTTTTAACTTTCAGCATGCTTCAAAAGTCTCCATGGGAGTCTAGAAGCTGCCATAACCCAGTCAGCTCTGCTACATACAGGCGATGATCAGATCGCCTGTATGTAGCAGAATTACTGACTGGCTATGAGCGCCGACCACAAGGCAGGACTCATAGCAATCTGGCAGTGACAACCAAAGAGGTCTTTTGGAGACCTCTGGTTGTCATGCCAACCCATCAGCGACCCGTTATGTGATTTCCGGCGCACTTGCCAGAAGCACATATTAAATGCCGCTGTCAGAGTTAGACAGTGGTATTTAATGGATTAACAGCCGCTGGAGGATCGTGATGACTCCCGCGGCTGTTGTGGGCACATGTCAGCTGCTGGACTTTCTTGGGCACCCTGAAGTCTTCTTTACAGCAATTAAACCTTTCTTTGAAGTTCTTGGCAATCCACTAAATTATTGATTTATATTTGCAATTTATCTGGTTACTCTTCATGGCAATCTAGAGTTAAGGGAGTGGTCCGAAGTAAACTAAATTTCATTCTAAATCCCTATCTATTTAGTGCCATAATCTAAACTGTTTTTATAGAATATTTGCATTAAAAATTCCCTACCGTTCCCCAACTGCAATATCTAACTGCTATTTTATTTTTTCACTTCCTGTATGATGACAATTCATTTGAGAATCCCAGTAGTATCGAGGCAGCCTACAGGAGACCAGCGCCGCCATTGCAAGTGACATCACTGGTCTCCTCCATGCTGGGAACTGTGACACCGCTCTGTTGCCGGCTTGTTACTACTGAGCTGAGCCGACAACTGTGCTCATCTCACAGTGCACAGAGTGCTGGGACACAGCAGAGACTAGCAGTAGAGCCCTTTATTGTAAGTATACTAGAAAATAACTTAGATTATAGCACTCAATAGATAGGAATCGAAAATGAAATTGACTCTGTCTTCGGACCACCTCTTTAATGCGGCAAGCTTTGTAAAAGCCAAAATTTGTGTCAGTCATAAAACTTTTGTTCACACCTGTGCAGATTGATTGGAGCTATACTGTTCATCTCCATTCAGTGTTTACACCTGACTACCGCCAAGACTGTAACAGCTGATAGGAGGCAATGACGGGTGGTGGACCCTCAGTGATCTGATATTGATAACCTATCCAAGGGTAGATCAACAATATTAGATGCCCGGACCACCCTTTTTTTCTGCCATTTTAAAATCATATGGACACATATATGGGAAAAAAAACATCATGTCTCTGAAAATTAAAAAAAAATGCTAAAATACCATACTATAGACTTTAAATTGCTACCTATCCACAGAGTTTTTTAACTAAAAAAATAAAAAAAACAGAATAATGAGGGGAGCTGTGGGGATGAAATAAGAGCACAAACTGGACACTTGTGACTGGTGACAGGTCCTCTTATCCATACAGTTTAATTAAAAAAACCAATAATTCGTGGTTGACATGTGTTAAATTAAATTAATAATATATTTTTATTTCGAAAGTATATTTTGGAAGTTCGCAGGTATTCTTAGCTATTAGTGGCGTATTTCTCTCTCATTAAAAACACATGCACGCTCAGCAGAGTGAAGTGTGCAGGCTTAAAGGGGAGGGCGATGCTACAGAGATGGCTGCTTGTTCGGCTGACTGACGCTAGTGATAAAATAGTAGAGATCAGGACAAAAATAACCCCTGTGTTTTCTGCAAGATTATTTTTTTATGCGCATGTAGAAAATCTTCAGAACAGACCAATACTGTGGGCCAGATGATCTCCTGTTTTATCATTTGTGCAGAGGTTTAGTGCTCCTAACCTCAGGGATGAGCAATGCACACTTGGGCAGTAGGGGGCTGAGTGGTAGTTAGCACTGGGTTCCTCACGAGTTTGCATGTTCTTCTTGTCTTTCTTCTGGTTTCTTCCTAGATTTAGAAAAAATAAATAAATAAAACTGTCACGACTGTTGTCGGGTGTCCTGGGACGAGGGTCTCTTTCCCTATCTCTAACGCTAGAAGGCGCCCTAGCTCGCCCTGCTCACTGGATTACTTCTGATGGTGAAGATGCCGGGACCACGTACCTTGCCTTAGCTCCTGAATCCGCCCTCAGTCTGTACTCTTCCCCCAGCCAGGGTAGAGGGGAGTAGTAGTGTACCGTAATACACCAACCAGATAAACAAGGTAATACGAACAGGGTTAAAGGAAAATACCAAACGCACAAATAAACTTACACCTATAACAGTAGTAGGAGAATAAAGGGAATCACACACTCTACAGTCTGAGCTTCATAGATCACCTTTTTTGGCTCTATTTACCCATTTGATGTTCACTCTGGAGATTATAAATTATTATGTTACAATGGCATTGAAGGGCTAATCTGGAGTTCTGCCATTAGCAGACTACATTACAACTGTTTTTTTTTTAAATTTTCTATCTGGTGTTAAATGGAAAAAACCTTTTTCTCCAAGTTTCTGCAAGTTTAGTGATACTTTATTCTTAGTCCTGTGGGAGGACACATTCAGCATAACCAATACTTGCTTGCCCTCTGCTGGCCAAATGAAAACCTATGCTTAAAACAGTCATTATTTCCTTAGAGTTTGAAGCTAGTTAATTTCCAAGTAATCTGTCCAACAAGGATGAACATTAACATAAGCAACATTCTACCATGGAAGGAGGAGCGGTCTTTCTTTGCTGCAGCCTGGTATGGATGATTATGTACTGACGCCGGAGAGGACTGACGTTGCCCCGTCACCGCGGCATGTATGGCTGAGTTTAGCAGTTGTGCAGCTTAGAAGAAGCATCGCTAAAGTCCTATGGGCCCAAGGGCATTTTTTGGCCAAAGCCTCCCTACCACCCGCATGTTGCTTGGATGCACGGGCAACTTAGGGTTTACAAAGAAATATCTGTTCTTGCTCTCAAAAATATAATGCATTTTCTGTTAATGATAATGTGCCTCTAAATAATAATACAGTCATAAAGTTCACAAATAATACCGCTATACTGTGTAAATTTAGAGACCAATATTACCAATATAAATGGGTCAAATAATACCGCCATTGACCTATTAACACCACAGTGCTGCTATAGAATGAAACCCAGCATAGCAAGACCAATATTACCAATAATACCACCACGTAAGGGATAAATAATACTGCCATACCATTGCGCATACAATGGCCACACAGTGACCGAATACTGGACTAAGACTAACAGTACTAGTGTAGTGGTGAGCACCAAATCTACACCAGGGCTCCACAGACCATATACATGTATGCTGTACAGGTGAATACACTGACTCACAGGTGACTTTCCTCTCTGGTTGGAGTTACTCACTTTCCCTTTTCTCCTCTATTCGGCCCTGACCACTGTGAAGACGTCTTTTTGCCCCCACACACTTATAGTCCCCCATGGTAACTCCATGTAATCATAATAACCCCTATGTACCCCCACACATTACTAGTGCCCATATTGTGCCTCCACTCTGTACCCCCATACCGTATTGTACCTCCACATAGATATGGTGCCCCCTTTGTCCCGCCACATGAAAATAGTGCCACCCTATGTGCATCCATGTGCCCTCATATAATAAGAACCTCCTCCATGACTCTGCATAGTAAGTGCCCCCATAGAGTGGTAATGCGCCGTACCTTCTCATGTGCCATGTTTGTAGCAATAAAAATTACCAAAACAACCTTTAGAGTCACCCAACACCGCACCGACAAGGATCACTGTCATTCTCTTTGCTTCGGATCCAGGATCAGCGAATGATCCACCCACCTGCCCTTATAATTTTGCTCTTTTGGTCTTTTGATTTATGTTTTTTTCCTGTCATAGCAGCTGGAGGTGAGGAGGTCAGGGCCTTGTTTAATGTGGTTGGGGTCCCACCGTATGTAGAGTGATAGCGCGTTCTATAGAAGAAAAAAAATAGTTTTATTCCAAGTCTCATCCCCTATAATTGTGACACAATGATCTGTAATATCCTTTAAAAATGGTTCCTTTTGGTGGCTCAATGTCAGCCCTTGAACACTTAATAGCCATTAAAACAGGATTTGGGTAGTTTTAGTACAGAGCAGCAATAATGGCCCCACCACTCCTCGAAACTCTCCAATATACTTATTTGTAACTAATATTTATTATTAATATTAATTTACGTTTCCTGTTTCACAGTAAATTTGCCAGGTTACAGAGACCATTGAGTATTATTCACGATTTTCGGTAAGTCTAATCTCTCTACATTTGCGCAGCAGCCTGCACCGCTCCCATGTGTCAGTTACTGTCTAATTACATTTTTCCGGAAATTCACTTTAATTGATAACGGTAATTTGCCAGTGTTGATGAGCGACATTAGGGCGATTTGGGATGAGCGAATGGCTGAGTATTCAGCCGCTGTCCAGCCCGCGCTGGAAGTGAATGGAGCAGAAGGCGGGCATACGCAGTAGCGCACTCCATTCACTGTCCTGGACAATAAAGTTTGTTGAGAGGCTGAGTGCAGGGCAGCCAATCAAACGTTGCGACTGAAGCCCCTCCCTCAGTCATTAGCGTAGGCTGCCAATAGTGAAGGAGAAGGTGCACAGCCGAATACACAGGGAGCCGCTCATCCCCAGCAGGAACCTATCAGACTTTACTGACGTGTGGTTTCATGTTTGCCATTTAGGCCTCCGCAGGTTTAGTCGTCTTCAAAATGCGGCGTTAGAGGAATGTGGCTGATTGGACGGACAGCGGGCCGTATTACCGGTTCTAAGCTGCTGCCGAACGCTCCGTTACGCTCAGGAGTACCTTCAATTCGTCACTGAGCAGTCAAGAAGACGAGAAACAGTCTATTCTCCAGTGTGTGGAGCCGCATCGACATCACTATCCTCTTTCGTTAAAAAAGTGAAAGCGGGAAATTACTGTAAAATTGTACATTTACTTAGCTGAAAGACATTTATTACAAATAATTGTTAGTTTTGTGATGACTGAGCCACCAGTAAACAATTTTACGAAATTTTTGTGTATGTTACAATCACACCAAAGGGAATTATCGCCAGGGGTGAGACCTAAAAATGTGCTCAAAATTTTTTTTGACTGTCACCCTAAGGTAATTATCGAGCTATGGTTCAGTTTCTGCAGGGTCAGTTCCAGGGATTAGGTTAAACTGGCGGAATGGTCAGCATCATGATATTGTGTCCCCCCCTCCTGAATTGAAGCAGTGCGGCAAGGGAGTTTTGAACCTTTGGCTGCCCAATGGAGGCCATTAGGATCCCCCCAGTTATCAATGTATGAATATATTGTATTTTGGTAATATAATAAAGGCTGATGTGGCCATATTTATATCCATGTCACTCAGCCTTATGTCATGACTCTCTTATTGCCGGAGACATTTACAATATCCCAGTTATTACTTTATTGTGGGCTTCTGTCTGAATCCTCAAAAAACAGCAGGTGGCTGCTACACCCGGCCGCAGTGTTCTAGGGACGGGGAATAACTCGCCATCTTGGAAATCACTATTTAATAAAATAACAAATAAGGGAAATTATGGATTAAAATAGTATAAAAATATAATATATATGTGATACATTTCAAAGGAATTTAAACATGGAGGGGGACTAGAACATAATTTTTGAGCACGCCGAAGACACTCAGTTAGCGCCCGAGCATGGCGGATAACACCTTACCCCAACACTTTCGCTCATCACTAATCCCTAACTTTTTGTGAGTAGTGTATTACATTGTTTACAGGGTGAAGAACATTATAAAGTCAGACTTCCAGACATTACACTGCCATCTAGTGCCGATAAATAGCACTGCTCTCTAGAAGCTGATCAATTAGCAAAGCGACGATTGTATCACATTACACAATCTGTTCCTGCTGGAAGATGTGGACGGATCCCGCATACATGGGACCGTTGTCATTGATATAACATATAACTGATTCATATCTTAATGGATCACTTTTTTTTTGAAATTTTACTATTTAGTAAACCCCAAAACAGGTGGTACTTTTGGAATAAAATGTAATTTATTGAACATAGAAAGTTAAAAACAAATGAACATGTAACAAAGACACAAAAATAAATCAAAAAAATGCAAGTTCCGTGAAAGGAGGGACTACACAGCCATGGGAAAGCCACCAATAACCTACAGTGCTGTGGTATGCTAAGCACACCAATTTATCTATGACACTGTGAAATATCGTGTGCAAAGTTGTGAGGAGAAGCTAAAAATCAAATTGATTCACTACTCAAATACTAAGTCCAATACAAAACCATAATAGCACATGCTAATAATATTGTAACCGATGTCTAACAGGTAGACTATCTTGGTATAAAAGTGATATAAGCATAAATAGTGGTATGAACCTAAATAAGGTGCATGGACTAGTGGCTGAAAAGTTCTGATACAAATGAAGCTCAATTAGGACAAAATAAATACTGCACTTTACCAGAGCGATGTGGTGTGGCTGTTCCTCGGCGTCCCTCTGCCCCGACGCGCGTTTCACAGACAGCTTAGCATACCACAGCGCTGTAGGTTATTGGTGGCTTTCCCATGGCTGTGTAGTCCCTCCTTTCACGGAACTTGCATTTTTTTTATTTATTTTTGTGTCTTTGTTACATGTTCATTTGTTTTTAACTTTCTATGTTCAATAAATTACATTTTATTCCAAAAGTACCACCTGTTTTGGGGTTTACTAAATAGTAAAATTTCCAAAAAAAAGTGATTCATGTACTATGCATTTAGTGGTACTTGTTCCCCTGGCTATGGGGTATCATATTGAGGGCAAATTTTTGTGAGTGATATTTCATATCTTAATGGGAATACTCTGTATGATTTACTGCTATCTGCGACCATGTTATTGTAAGACATGGTGCACAGAGGACGGGGTGACTGATACAAGTGCACTTTAGTCAGATTGCCGCATTGCTGGACCTGTGATTATTTTTTTTTTAAAGGGAGTTAGTATAAAATGCATACAGGACAGAACTAGCAGCAAGCTATGTACCAACTACACTCTAGCAATCTCCTCTGATTATTGCTGAATTCTATGCGTTTGCCTCCTTATTTGATGCGCTCTCGGTGCAGATGTGAAGCCGCGTTTTTAATATGCTTTTCATAATACAGAAATGTTTTGATTCTGCGCTTGCAAAAGTAACTGCAGTTTTTTACCAGCGTTTTTTAGGCTCCGCATAGAAGCACCAGAAGGGCACAGTTCAGCAGCATCTTTAGACCATTTCCATGAAATCGCATCCATTTTGCTTGGACAGTTAAACGCAGCGGAATCTCTGTGCAAAAAAAGAAAAGCAGCAGGAAAAAATGCAACATTTGCACTACATGTGAACACGGCCTAAATATGTTATTTCATGAAATCTCTTCCCACTGTTGTACTGTGTTTTTTTTAAAACATTTTTTAGCATTTTTTTCTCTATAGGCTTCCATGGAGAGAAAAAAAAACAAAAAAAAAACAACATAATGCTTAAATACCCTGCAGTAAATAAATAAATAGCATAGTGCATGAAAATAATATACGGCACTATTTATGTATCTATATGCTATTTTAAAAGTTATATGTACATTTGGTAATTTACAGTGTCATTGCTGATGTTATATCCTAGCCTATGCTATGTTATCCTATTCAATATTATGTTAAAAAAATCAATAAAAATGATGTTTAAAAAAAATAAAAAATAAAATAAAAATAATACTAATAATAATAATAATAATAATATACGTTACTTAGTTAACATTTTTTTTTTTTTTTAATCAAAAGTGACATGGAATACCTGCAAACAATGCATCTGCAATATACAGCTCAATCAGTGGCGACTGGCGACATAAAAAAGTTATAGCTATCAGAATACAGCGATGCAAAAACAATTCTTTTTTCTATAAAATAGATTTTATTGTGTGAAAGCAGCAAAACATAAATGTGTCGCACCTATATGGTCATAGTTAGTGTTGAGCGAAAGTGCTCGTTACTTGAGTTTACCTTGAGTGCTCGGGCATGCACAAAGTATCGCGGGTGCTCGAGTGACATGTTCAGGTCTCTGTACCCACATGTTTCGCGACTGCTAAACACCCACAGAACATGCAGGGATTGCCCAACAAATAGGCGATCCATGCATGTGATGCCGCTGTCGAACAGCCTCGAGACCTGCAGCCGTGAGGACTTGAACATGTCACTCGATACTCTATTAGCACTCAAGCATGCTTAGATAACACCTTACGCTCGCTCATCACCAACAATAATACCTATGACCATACAGGTGTAACACATTGATGTGAATTAGTATTTTGAATCATTGCTATTTCTGATACGGTGTGGGTGATGTTACCCTAATATACCTATATTGTGCCACCTTACATGATAACTGTGTTTCATGTGCTAATGATATTTGGTTAGATTGGCTTTTGTAGTATTTTTGGTTAAAAAGAAGAAATTTTTTACTTGGCTACATTTTTACTAAGCCATATGCTTTTAACAGTTCCCCTAGTAGACAGCCCTTCCCAATCCCCAGGGACGGCCTTGAGGTAGAACCGCCAGGAAACCCGAGACATAAACCGGCCATAAGGATAAAATGCAAAAACGTTATAAAGCATGCAAGCGTAAAAACATTCATACTCATTACTGTTCACATTATCTTTTCTTGACTCTGCGTCTTTTTCTACCCCCTTAGACGCTTTCCCTTCTGAGCTTTTCATTGTGCTTCAAAAGTATTTCCCGATTACATGTAGGGTATCACTGCGTTGAGAAACACGTGATGGTGTCTCCGCGGTGTTGGATGTTTTGATCTCCCCGAGGTCATTCATCCTTATGTTTATAGTCTTTTCACTAGGCACTGCTCCTAATAGCCAGTTTCCTACTCCACACTAATGAGGGGCAAATACCCCAAAACAGCTGTCTGTGGATGGATACCATGCTTGGCATAGGTGGTTTTCCTCTATTGGATGCTGCCCTTCCCCTGGTTGTTCCTTCCCAGTGAAAGACCTGGCTATTCACTGCTTGCGTTGAGAAACACGTGATGGTGTCTCCGCGGCTTTTCTACATGCATTTACATGTAGGGTATTGGCGTTCTCAGGAGAACTTGTGTGTTCCCAAGGGGCCACATAGGAGACTGTAACTGTTACGGAGGGCTGAACCAGTAGGCTGAAATTAATTCTGCTCAACATTAATATTAACATATTAATTATAATTATTTTATATTAATATTAATTGTATCACTAAATATTGAGCAGAATTAAGTATGCTGATGTCCACCTAGATACCATATGAGTCCACACACATCATGTTTTTAATACATTCTAATAAATGTGAAGCTTTAAATTTTTTCCTGCAAAGCTGGATCTTCTGCTTTTTCTGAATTCCTATGGAGCCTTGACTCGGGCATTTCCATGTGATGATACCTAGTCTTAACTGTAGTTGTCCTGGCCATTGGGGAGCTGATTCTCAAAAAAAGCCAAAGAGGATTCTAGCTTCTGGTAAAATGATAAAATAATTTCATTTTATTCAAACATTTAAAGCTTCATAATAGTGAAGGTGGGACAAGGAAACACATGGCAACGCGTTTCACAGGCAATCCAGCTTTCCTTGTCAAAGCCTGATGGGAGAATTTTTCCATCAATCCGATAAGCCAGCAAGAGCAAATCTCGATTGGATGATAACCCACGTGGTGTATCGATCGGGAAGCAAAAAATGACAGACATATACAGTACAGACCAAAAGTTTGGACACCCCTTCTCACACTGAAGGCATCAAAACTATGAATTAACACATGTGGAATTATATACTTAACAAAAAAGTGTGAAGGACCTGAAAATATGTCTTGTATTCTAGGTTCTTCAAAGTAGCCACCTTTTGCTTTGATGACTGCTTTGCACACTCTTGGCATTCTCTTGATGAGCTTCAAGAGGTAGTCACCGGAAATGGTTTTCACTTCACAGGTGTGCCCTGTCAGGTTTAATAAGTGGGATTTCTTGCCTTATAAATGGGGTGCCTTCAGTGTGAATGTACAATTTTCATAGTCATGAAAATACAGAAAAATCTTTAAATGAGAAGGTGTGTCCAAACTTTTGGTCTGTACTGTATACATAGAAAATAATTGTGACAAACCTATGCAGTGAAATAAAGAACATAATGTTAGGGCTTGCCGCCAACCTACCCTCCAGCTGCTGGATGTACCGCAAAGATTGCTGTTTGTCCGCCATTGCTAGCCAGACCCTGGCGCTAGTATTATGTTATGGCTAGCAGAACGCACCGAGTAAATGTAGATGTTATTATTGGTGCGTTCGCAGCCCGGGGTCCACCGTGCAGGAGGAACCTGCTGCTAGCAAATGACAGTACTATATGGCGGTTTAAGCGACCTCTGTTACTTTACAGAGTCGCACGGAAACAAGACGCTGTGCCCTGTTAACCCCACAGGAGTTCACAGCTAACTGCCGAGCTGAAGGCAGTCTGTGGTCACACACACATACAAACTCCTCCCCGGAGAAGCCGGTATTCTAGGGGCTTATTTCAGCCGGGGCCCTAGATCCACACACACAATCTCCTCGCTGGAGGTGCCGGCATTCTAGGGGCTTATTTCAGCCGGGTCCCTGAACACACACATAAATGTGACCACACTGGCGCATGCACAAAACTGATTCAATACTATCGCATGGCCGTGCGGTCATGAGAACCTTAAATAGCTGCAGCAAGTACAGGACCTTCCTAGAAGGGCCAATGAGAGGCTGCTTCAGAGCCTGAGCACCTTCAGGACCTTCCTGGAGGACCAATGGATTTAGCTGCAGTATCTGAACATGTGACCCTCGATCTCCACTGAGAGATCTTACTCTGGGCATGCTCAGAACGAGAAAAGCAGGACGTCTGCTCGCCGCTGCCCATTACTGGCTTTAATGGCAGAAGCTGGAAAAGCAGCAGTAACCCTTTGGACAGAGTCAGACTGAGCAAGACGGTGGGACCGACGTCTCCGCTGAGCAGGCTCCACTGCGGCTGGAGAAGGATGAGAGACCGCAGTGGAGATGGCTCGAGATTCCCCCTGTGCAGAGGCGGGATCTCGACCCCTAACATTACCCCCCTCCTTGGACCTCGCTACGTTCGAAGGCAGCAATGAGCTGCGGAGCTCAAATATGCTCAGCAGGCTCCCAGGACCTGTCCTCTGGGCCATAACCCCTCCAATCCACCAAATAAAATTTTTTGCCACGTACCACCTTGCACCCCAAGATAGCGTTCACCTTGTAATCATCTGAAGATGAACCCGATGTCTCGGCAGATGACTCGGAAAACCGGGACATGAATACGGGCTTCAAGAGGGACACATGAAAGGTGTCGGTGATACCCAGGCGTGGCGGAAGGGCTAAACGGTAGACCACAGGGTTAACCTCTTCGAGGACCTTGAAAGGACCCAAGTAGCGAGGTGCAAACTTAGTGGACTCAACTCGCAGCCTGATGTTACGGGCGGAGAGCCACACTAAATCGCCAGGAGCAAAGGTCGGAGCGGGGCGCCGATGTGTATCGGCGGAGGACCTCATTCTCTCCTTGGAGGCCCGAATGGCATCCTGAGTGCGGTCCCAAATGTCCCGTGCCTCCACAGCCCAGTCTGCCACCCTGGAGTTGGCGGAAGACACGGGCATGGGCACAGGTACCCGCGGATGCTGACCATAGTTAAGGAGGAATGGAGTCTGTCCAGTGGAGTCAGCTACAGCGTTGTTCAGTGCAAACTCTGCCCACGATAGCAAAGATGCCCAGTTATCCTGCCTGGCTGAGACAAAATGTCGCAGATATGTGACCAAGGTCTGGTTGGCCCTCTCTACCAACCCATTTGTCTCGGGATGATACCCAGAAGAGAGATTCAACTCAATGCTGAGAAGATGACAAAGCTCTCTCCAGAACCGAGACGCAAACTGGGGACCCCGGTCACTGACAATTTTGTCCGGCATACCTTGTAGACGGAAGATGTGTTTTATAAACAATGCTGCCAAGGCCCGTGCAGAAGGTAGCCGGGGAAGCGGCACCAAGTGCACCATCTTAGAAAAATGATCGGTGATAACCCAAATGATGGTACAGCCACGAGACTTGGGCAAGCCCACCACAAAGTCCATCCCGACCATCTCCCAGGGCCTGTCTGCCACCGGCAGGGGATATAATAACCCAGCTGGCCGTTGTTGAGAAGACTTATTTTTGGCGCAGGAGACACACGCCCGAATATAGTCTCCGATGTCACGGACCATATGTGGCCACCAGTACATTCTCGCCAGCAGCTCAGATGTCCTTTTAGTCCCAAAGTACCCACCCACTCTGGACGAATGAGCCCAAGAGAGAACCTCCGGTCGCAAATTTGCTGGCACGAAAGTCCTACCCAGGGGCACAGACTCAAGCGAAACCGGAGCCACGGTCCTCAGACTCTCAGAAAGGACAATAAGCCGAGGTTCCTCCTCCTCCGCTGATGACACTACGGAGCGGGAGAGAGCATCGGCACAAATGTTCTTCTCCCCGGAGAGAAAATGGAGGGTGAAATGGAACCGGGAGAAGAACAGGGACCATCTGGCCTGGTGAGAATTTAGCCGCTGGGCAGTCTGAATATAGACCAAATTCTTGTGGTCGGTGAAAACTTGGAAGGGAAAACGAGCCCCCTCCAAGAGATGTCTCCACTCCGAGAAGGCCAACTTCATAGCTAGCAACTCCCTGTCTCCGATGGAATAATTCCTCTCTGCCGGTGTGAAGGTCTTAGAGAAAAAGAAGCAGGGATGCTTCCGACCTTGAGCATCCTTTTGGAATAGGACTGCTCCAGCACCGACAGATGAGGCATCCACCTCCATTATGAAAGGTTTATCTACATCGGGGCGATGTAGAATGGGAGCGCTAGCAAAGTGGGACTTAATAGAGAGGAAGGCCTTGGAGACCTCTTCTGACCACAATTTGGGATTTGCTCCCTTTTTGGTGAGGGCAACCAAAGGAGCTACCAAAGTTGAGAAGTGGGGAATGAACTGGCAATAGTAGTTAATGAACCACATAAAGCGCTGCACCGCTTTGAGAGAATGGGGTTCCTACCAGTCCATCACAGCCTGTAGCTTGGCAGGATCCATAGCCAATCCTTGGGCTGAGATGATATAGCCCAGGAAAGGCAAAGACTCCTGCTCAAACACACACTTCTCCAACTTGGCATAGAGGGAATTTGCCCGTAGGAGGTTGAAGACTTTGCACACATCTCTCCGGTGGGAGTCTATATCTGGAGAGTAGATGAGAATATCATCCAGGTAGACTACCACCGAGGTGGAGAGCATATCCTGGAAGATATCGTTTACAAAGTCTTGGAAAACGGCTGGGGCATTACAGAGCCCAAAGGGCATCACCAGATACTCATAGTGCCCATCCCTGGTGTTAAAAGCCGTCTTCCATTCGTCCCCCACACGGATGCGAATCAGCTTGTAAGCACCCCGCAGATCTAGATTAGTAAACACTCTTGCTCCCCGAAGCCTGTCAAAAAGCTCAGATATCAGGGGCAGAGGGTACTTGTTCTTAACGGTGATGGCATTAAGACCCCTGTAATCAATGCATGGACGTAATTCTCCGTTCTTCTTCTGCACAAAGAAGAACCCAACCCCTGCAGGTGACACAGACTTCCTAATGAATCCCCTTGCCAAATTCTCCTGGATGTACTGAGACATAGCCTCCGTCTCTGGGAGAGACAATGGGTAGACTCGACCCCGGGGAGGCTCAGCACCAGGCAAGAGGTCAATAGGACTGTCATAGGGGCGGTGAGGTGGAAGAGTCTCTGCAGCCCTTTTGGAGAACACGTCCGCATAGGGCCAATATTGCTTGGGGAGAGAGGAGAGATCTGCGGGTACCTCAGTTGTAGCAACCTGAACGCATTCCCTCTGACATCTACCCCCACAAGATTTACTCCATCCCAAAATCCTGCCTGTGGACCACTCAATATGAGGAGAGTGGTACCGTATCCCTAACAGGACCTCATCAATTCCCTCAGGAATGACGAGCAGAGATATTATCTCCTGATGAGATGGCGACATGGATAGAGTAAATGGGATGGTCTGGTGTGTAATCTGTAAGGGCAGTGTCGACCCATTCACCACTCGTACGGTCACTGGTTGGGCGAGCATCACCAGAGGTATTGCGTGTCGTTGGGCGAAGGCAGAAGACATAAAATTGCCCTCTGCCCCGGAGTCCACGCAAAGCTCTACCGAATGAGTGGATGGGCCAATGGTAATTGTCCCCTTAAAGGACAATTTGGAGGCAAACGTCGCCGTGTCTAGTGAACCTCCACCCACTACCACTAGACGCTGACGTTTCCCCGACCGCTGAGGACATCTGGTGGCAAAATGTCCTGACTGCCGGCAAACATGACAGACCCTAAGTGCACGAGCAGTCCGGGACTTAGGTCCCGCTCGTGGCAACTCCATGGCCTCATGTTACTCGGTTGCCTGAACCAGAGATTCCAAAGGTTTGGCGAAGGTGGGAGCCAGCCGAAACCTCTGCCTTCACTGGGCTCGCTCTAACCTCCGCTCGTGAAAACGGAGGTCAATACGAGTAGATACAGCTATTAACTCCTCCAGTGTGGTGGGAATCTCCCTAGTGGCCAGAGCGTCCTTAACATGGTCAGCCAGCCCCCCCCAAAATATAGGGCTGAGGGCTTTATCCAACCACTCCAGCTCAGATGCTAAGGTGTGGAAGTGGACGGCAAAATGGCTGACCAAGGACGAGCCCTGAGTCAATGCCAACAGTTGGAGCGCCGTATCATGGGTGACTCGAGGTCCTAAAAAGACCTGTTTCAGAGTGCTCAGAAACAGCGGAGCACTCTGCACCACATGATCACCACGCTCCCACAGCGGCGTAGCCCACTCCAACGCCCTGTCCGACAGGAGGTACATAATGAATCCCACCTTTGCCCGCTCTGTAGGGAAACGTGCAGCAAGAAGCTCGAGGTGTATTGAGCACTGACTCACGAAACCCCTACAAGATTTGCCATCACCAGAGAATTTTTCTGGCAGCGGGAGGCGAGATAGGGTCGGAACAGGAGTGGCAGTGGACAAAGTTGCTGCAGCCACGCTAGCAGCCTGAACAGCTACTGCAGTAACATCCACAGCTGAGGTTGTGCGCTCGAGAGCCGCCAACCTACCCTCCAGCTGCTGGATGTACCGCAAAGATTGCTGTTTGTCCGCCATTGCTAGCCAGACCCTGGCGCTAGTATTATGTTAGGGCTAGCAGAACGCACCAAGTAAATGTAGATGTTATTATTGGTGCGTTCGCAGCCCGGGGTCCACCGTGCAGGAGGAACCTGCTGCTAGCAAATGACGGCACTATATGGCGGTTTAAGCGACCTCTGTTACTTCACAGAGTCGCACGGAAACAAGACGCTGTGCCCTGTTAACCCCACAGGAGTTCACAGCTAACTGCCGAGCTGAAGGCAGTCTGTGGTCACACACACATACAATCTCCTCACCGGAGAAGCCGGTATTCTAGGGGCTTATTTCAGCCGGGGCTCTAGATCCACACGCACAATCTCCTCGCCGGAGGTGCCGGCATTCTAGGGGCTTATTTCAGCCGAGTCCCTGAACACACACATAAATGTGACCACACTGGCGCATGCACAAAACTGATTCAATACTAACGCATGGCCGTGCGGTCATGAGAACCTTAAATAGCTGCAGCAAGTACAGGACCTTCCTAGAAGGACCAATGAGAGGCTGCTACAGAGCCTGAGCACCTTCAGGACCTTCCTGGAGGACCAATGGATTTAGCTGCAGTATCTGAACATGTGACCCTCGATCTCCACTGAGAGATCTTACTCTGGGCATGCTCAGAACGAGAAAAGCAGGACTTAGTCCCAGAAGCGTCTGCTCGCCGCTGCCCAGTACTGGCTTTAATGGCAGAAGCTGGAAAAGCAGCAGTAACCCTTTGGACAGAGTCAGACTGAGCAAGACGCTGGGACAGACATCTCCGCTGAGCAGGCTCCACTGTGGCTGGAGAAGGATGAGAGACCACAGCGGAGATGGCTCAAGATTCCCCCTGTGCAGAGGCGGCATCTCAACCCCTAACACATACAGAAGTTGAATATGTCTGAAAATCAAAATACAACTAAAAATGAAAAAGAAAATAAAAATGGAACACCACTGCTGAGATATTAATAATGACACATGATATCACAAAGTAAATTTACACTATCAAGAAATCTAGTCCCGAGGTTAAATATAAAAAAGCTTTTCGAGTTAACAATAACCTCTTAGTATCATCTCCCCGCGGCGGTTCCTTCACCCTTTCAGTGGCAACATTTTGGATAGATGATAATTGTTGTTGATGACAGGAAATAAAATGTTTGGCAGAAGATGAAATGTGTCTATTAATACTGTTATTTTTCTTAGAAATGTAAATGTTCATTATTGGGTATTTTCAGTTTGGGGCTAGTCCACCCAATTTAAAGTATGGTAATTGGCCAGAAACGCAGCAAATGCAATATACAACATTTCTAGAGTTGAAATAGATCTTTGATTGATTTGGTACATTTGAGACTTATTAAAGTTAGAAAATTTATTGCACGGAAATACATATTTGTACATATTACATTATCCCGCTTCACATCTATAAAAGCCTTTATGGTTAAGCCAAGCAGTATCGGGTCTATTTGATCTAAATAAAAAAAACTAGATGAAAGAACATTCCCCAAGGATGGAGCTTGCAACCAGATTTTTGAATAGAGCCAGGAATTTTATCCTTATACAATACAGGTTAGTATTTTGTGATAATTTGTTTAATGGTAAGATACAGATAAGGGGAAAAAATAAACAAACAGGGAAGGAATACCTGCCTTTATCTCAGAACTTCTGGAGTGAACGGGAAAGCAGGATTAAATCAAGCACTTCTTAAAGCATATCTAAACTTTCAATAAACTGTATAAATCAATAGTCCAGTATATGTTGTCTCTGTATTCTTGATGTTTTAGTTTGTTTTTCCTCTTAGCTCATGTTTGGAGAAATTAGCTGCCCTGATGACTTATATACACTATACATAGAATATAAGGGGAAAAACTGTTTTCTCAAATTCAGAAATACAGTAACAGGATCGATGAGAACATATATCTTTGTCTGTGTGTGTTCAGCAATATGATTCAGCACAAACATGCTCCCTCCCTCCTCACCTCTTCAGAGACTTTGAAGAAATATGATGTGAAGCATTTAGTGAGCTGTACCCTGAGACAAGCCTGACTTTGAAAGTACAGCATAAAGTTATCTAACATATTTTACAAACTTTATACTTATCATCTGTCCTATTGATTTATGCAAAGATTGTTTTATTTTGTATCATAAATTATACAATGCATGATTCCCTATTCTTGCAAGAATTACAATATACCTTATTTTTTTACAGGACAAAATTATTTTGAGAGCGAATTTACATAATTACAAAATGTCTAAGAAGCATCTTATGAAGTCAGATGTATTTCGTACTTTACTGTGACTCAAGATAAAAAAAATGTGTGCATCAGTGAATAAGTGACCCAGATGAAGCAAATGTTGTGATGCCAAAATCAGGCAGTGATAAAATGCTCCTTCAAGAGCTTCCAATTTAAGAAGACATTTACAACGCTGCCACCCAGAAGTTTACAAAGCTGTGATTGAAAAAGATCACAACAGCACCAAGATACCAGAGACCAGCACTTCCCGCCAGGCAAAGGAGGAAAGAGCGTCTCAAACATCAGTTACAAGATATTTTGTAAGTGACAAAGTTACTGTAAAAATGACAGCAGATGAGTTTAACCCCTTTCTGCCAGCTGACGGAATAGTACGTCAGCTGGCAGAACCCCCGCTTTGAGGTGGGCTCCGGCGGTGAGCCCACCTCAAAGCCACAACATGTCAGCTGTTTTGTACAGCTGACATGTGCGTGCAATGAGCGCGAGCGGAATCGCCCACACCCATTAACTAGTTAAATGCCGCTGTCAAACGCTGACAGCGGCATTTAACTAGCGTTCCTGGCCGCGCGGCCGGAAATGCTCGCACCGCTGACCCCCGTCACATGATCGGGGGTCATCGGTGCATTGCCATAAGAACCAGAGGTCTCCTTGAGACCTCTATGGTTGTTGATGGCCGATTGCTTTGAGCGCCACCCTGTGGTCGGCGTTCAAAGCAACCCTGCATTTCTGCTACATAGAGGTGATATGTGCTTCACCTCTATGTAGCAGAGGCGATCGTGTAGTGCATGCTTCTAGCCTCCTATGGAGGCTATTGAAGCATGCCAAAATTAAAAAAAAGTGTTTAAAAATATAAAAAAATTAAAAATATATAAAAGTTCAAATCACCCCCCTTTCGCCCCAATCAAAATAAAATAATTTAAAAAAATCAAACCTACACATATTTAGTATCGCCTCATTCAGAATCGCCCGATCTATCAATAAAAAATAAAAGGATTAACTTGATCGCTAAATGGCGTAGCGGGAAAAAAAATCAAAACGCCAAAATTATGTTTTTTGGTCGCCGCAACATTGCAGTAAAATGCAATAACGGGCGATCAAAAGAACGTATCTGCACCAAAATGGTATCATTAAATACGCCAGCTCGGCACGCAAAAAACTAAGCCCTCACCCGACCCCAGATCACGAAAATTGGAGACGCTACGGGTATAGGAAAATGGCTCAATTAATTTTTTTTTAGCAAACTTTGGAATTTTTTTTACCACTTAGATAAAAGAGAACCTAGACATGTTTGGTGTCTATGAACTCGTAATGACCTAGAGAATCATAATGGCAGGTTAGTTTTAGCATTTAGTGAACCTAGCAAAAAAGCCAAACAAAAAACAAGTGTGAGATTGCACTTTTTTTGCAATTTCATCACACATGGATTTTTTTTCCCGTTTTCTGTTACACGGCATGGTAAAACCAATAGTATCGTTCAAAAGTACATCTCGTCCCACAAAAAATAAGCCCTCACATGGCCATATTGATGGACAATAAAAAAGTAATGGCTCTAGAAATAAGGGGAGCGAAAAACAAAAATGAAAAAATGAAAAAAGCTCCAGGGGTGGAGGGGTTAAAAGATAGCTCATCGAGCTTGTTGTGAAGGACAGTGTACCATTATCATTATTTGCATGACCAGCTTTTACAGCTCTTAATGGAGAAATGGCTTGCAAATTTGGTGTTTCTCTGGAAAGAGAAAGTATTAGAAAATTAGTGATTGAAGAAGCCCTTAACCAAAAGGAAGATCTTAAAAAGACTCTCAAGAGATGCTTTGTGTTTCTTTAAATGGATGCCTGCACACGTCACAGAGTGAACTATTTTGCTATCAACGTTCGATATGTATGTGACAACAAAAAAATTGTTACTGAGACGCTGGCAGTAAAATATACTAAAGCTCATCACAGCAGCCAGTTTCTCCAGACCTTAGTGGAAAAAGTTGTTCAAGATTATGAACTAAAAAAGAACAGGTTCTTGCTATTGTAACTGATAGTGCTGCAAACATGATAAGTACAATTAAACCGATGAATGAGAATAATGAAGGTGAACAGCAGCTAGAAGAACATTTCACATTCAGTATGTTGGAGATGGAAGGCCACAGTCCTGTTCCCATAACAGAGGAACAAACAGATATTACTACAGAAGGACAGCAAAATGATTCCTTACAATTAGATGATCTTGTTGAAGCTGCTTCACACCTCTTTCCTATTCAGCACATGCACTGTGTTGTGCAAGTGCAGCGCCCCAAAGTCCTGGTCGTTGCAGTACTGTTGCTCCGCCGCTAAGGGGGGCTATGGTACGTCTGATGGCACTGAAGGAGTTCATCTGACCAGGTATCACAGACACCAATACATTTCACAGTCTGGCCTCCAGGGGGAGCTAAGGGTTCTATTTATTAGGCCACTCCTCACAATCTGGTAAAACTGGGGGTTAGGCAGGAAGTTAGAAGAGAAAGCTGACTGGGTTGGAACCAGGCAACACCTTGTGGCAGAGGGTGATGTAGGGGAAGATTCAGAGGGGTCCCTGTCAGGGGTGGGATCCTGACAGAGGCCTAGCAAACAGAGAGAACGTTACGGGACCGCGCCTGCACGATATAGCGGCGGTACCCCAAGAAAGGACAAGAAGCGAGGTTTATTGTGCTGAGTGAGAAACGAGATCAACGCAACAAGGAGAATACCAGTAGGAGTCGTGCTGTAGGACGAGGCAACATCCTATTGAGGCGCATAACCGGTGGCCGGAACGCCGAGGAAGTATAGAGCTCCAAGCCAAACTTCAAACCTACGGCAGGACAGTCAGTTATAGGCGGGCTGTCTCACCCAATTGACCTAGTAAGACACAGGGGGGTAACAACAGGAGTGGGGCGACGCTAGAGTCCCGGAAGAGCTCCGAGCCTCCCCGTCATACGGGTGCGTCCTAACCATAAGATCTGGGGGGACGTGGAAGAACATCAGAATCGAGTTGTGAGGGAACACGAGAAACAGACACAACAGTTGTGAGGACTATCCCGTGGTGCTCATCAGGGAAGGACTACAACACATAGCGCTAGAGGGTACTGAAACAAAAAGAAAAAGAAGCCACTAAATGATTGTAAGCACACCACCTATTGCGTATCAAAAAGGAACAGCTTTAATAGGTAACACATGACAATAAAACCATTTAAAAACAATACAACACAACTCCCCCCGTCAGGCCCATATAGCTCATCAATATATATATAACCATACTACGTGAAACCGGCTGTGTTAACAAATAAAGAACCTTAAATTGTCCCTGGAAACCATATAGAACTGGGCATGCATTGGATCTGATTGCCCATGCCCGCCAGAGGACACAGAGGGGAGAGGGAGAAGGAGAGCAATGTGCCCAAAACCCTCGAATGATATCCCCTAAAAAGTTAACGTCCCTATGGATTCCTGTGTGTGAGAGAGCCCAAGGTATATGATAATACCTTGCCAAGGTAGTCTGGGCACAATCTGCAGGAAACCCAAGAGCAGATGAGTCTGGAACAACAACAGCCGTATAGTCACCTTGAGTAAAATCACAAGAGAGCCGGACCGACACGGGGGAGGACCCAACACATAGCGCTAGAGGGTAGGCACAGATTTCCACCTGCAAAGGGAACTCTGGATGTGCCATCGGACCGACCAGGCTTGCGCAGCCCAGTTAACCGGATTCCGGACTGAGGACCCTGAAGCCTTCAGTAAAGAGGTAAAGAGACTGCAACCTGGTGTCCTCGTTATTTACTGCACCGCACTACCACCACCATCCACACCTTTCATTGGGCGCCCCTCAGCAGGGTCACGGACCGGGTCTAGCCACCGTGACAATCCCAGAGCAGAGACTCAGAGGCCCGGTACCGGGTACCCCTCGGCCCTGCGGCAGTGGGGGCACTGCACATACGCTGCAGCTAGCAATAAGAGATAGTCTGCAAGAGGGACATGCTGAAACTCTGATTAGCAAAGTGAAGAAATTGGCTATTGTTGCCAGAGCCCCTAAAATTGATTTAATCTTGAATAGACGTGCTAGAAAAGGGGCAATTGTGGGTCAAGCCACTCGGTGGGGCAGCACCTATTTAAAGGGCATCTGTCACCCCAAAATTCGCCTATAAGCTGCGGCCACAGCATTCTGTAATGACAAGATAAGAAAAACAGGTAATATTATACTCACCCAGGGGCGTTCCCGGTTCGGTGCCTCCCATCTTCATACGATGACGTCCTCTTTGTTTCTTCCTGCAGCGGCTCCTGCTCAGGCATACTTTGTCTGCCCTGTTGAGGGCAGAGCAAAGTACTGCAGTACACAGGCCCAGGGAAAGGTCAGAGAGGCCCGGTGCCTGCGCACTGCAGTACTTTGCTCTGCCCTCAACAGGGCAGGCAAAGTACGCCTGCGCAGGAGCCGCAGCAGGAAGAAAAGAAGAGGACGTCATTGTATGAAGATGGGATGCACCGGACCCGGACTGCGACACCCATCGGACCTGAACCGAACAGGGACCGCCCCTGGGTGAGTATAATATAACGTGTTTTTCTTATCTTGCAGGTTACATCAGGGGCTTATCTACAGCATTACAGAATGCATCACCCATTAACAGTGACTAAAAAGTTACAAGCTGAGGATTTAACTCCTGGCATTTTTATAAAGGAGTGGAAGAACTTGCTATTTTGCCTGTCCCAAAGTGGAGGTTTAATTGCAGAAGGCATTGCTGTTTCAATGAAACAGAGAGAGACACTGCTATTAGAAAATAAAATTCTTCTGGCAGCTGTTAATGTGGACCCGAGTCATCGTATATTGCTAAAGGAAAAGAAGCTCTGATTGAGGTAGCAGTTAGGACAGCCAAGAGCAAGAGGACTCGGGCCATGCCAGTGCTGCTGCGGTTCCTTCATCCTCATCAGATGAGGAGTTTAATTTCGACAATTATTTGGACAACATGGAGCAGGCAAAGCTAGAAAACAGATTTACCATATTTCGGCAACATTTTTCACTTGCTCTCACAGAAGTAGAAGAGTTCAATCATTCATCAAAACTGACTGTGCACGAGGCAATTCCTTTACACTCTGAAATTGCTAGAGATGTTGCCCATGTGGTTACTGCTTTGCCACCAACCCAAGTTAGTGTAGAGGTTGTTCTCTAGCCTTAAAATAATTAGGACAGATGTGAGGTCATCTATAAAGGAGGATCTGATGGAGGCGATACTATTTCTCAGAACAAATTCATAGACTGCACAAATGCTATTCAGTACGTTTTGTTGAAAACTTTTCTTTTTTACACTTACAGCATAGTGTATAATAAATTGTAAATATGAAAAAGTTTTTTGTTCTAAAGTTATATTCAAATAAATATGTTTTATGTTCTATCTTAATGGCTTGATTATTGTATCATAATGATGATTAAAAGCCTGATGTTACCATTTTACCACAGTAAATTTGTCACTTAGACTTAAACATGAGCCATGCATGTACGAGGGAGTCGGAGTCGGAGTTGGAGTTGGAGTCGGTGTCATGGAAATTGTGGAGTCGGAGATTTAGCCTACCGACTCCACAGCCCTGTATACATGTATAAATTATTTGATTAGAAACACCAGTAAACTGCAAATCAAGAAAAGTAAAAGTGGAAGGATGAAAAAAAACCCGCAAATCTGCAAATAATTTTCAAGCAAACTGAATCAATAAATATATCAATTGCAACTCAAGAAATGTTGTATATTGCATTCGCTGTGTTTCTTGTCAATTACTTTATATTGGGTGTACTAGTCCCAAATTGAAAATACGTATTAATGAACATTTAAATTAAATTTCCAACAAAAATAATATGTTACCTGTCCGACCGAACACCCAGGAGGCACGGTGACAACCTTAGTGGCTGGGGAGTGCTAGAGTCCCTATAAACCGCCTCAAGTCACCAGTCATACGGGTATGTCCTATCCAATCTGGGGGACAGAGAGAGATAACATCTGTGAGGACCTTATGAGAAGCTTAGCAGTAAGGGACTACACCACTACACCACCATGGCGATAGAGGAAAGAGGACTCTGGACTTGCCTCCAAACCGGCCGGACTCTGCCTGCCCTGTGGTCTGGTGCTCTGGACTGTGGATGCTGAAGTCTTCAGCAAAAGGTAAAGAGACTGCAACCGTATCCTCGTTCTTCTCTGCGCCACTCACCTGTGGGAAGGTATACCATCTAGTTGCCATAACATCACCCCAACGGACCCCTTAAAGCAGCGTCGGTCACCCAGACCGAATACCACAGGTGGCGTCACAAACATAAACTTTATCCATTTAAAGACCTTTCCCTTTTACATGGATGTCCCAGGGCCACGGACCAGGTCATCCACCGTGACATCCCCCTGTGAATCGCAGGACCCGGTACCGAGTACCCCCTTGCCCTGATGGGGCGCTCCAAATCTTGGTGTCACGAACAGGATGGACTAAACCCCGTAAATCGGGTCATGTGAGACTAAAGGACTGTGCCTAAACTGTTTTTGTGCTCAGAGACTGTATCGCAAAAGACTGCCAAAATTGCCACCAAAACCGCCGCCATTACAGAGCCATGTGGCGTGCAGGAGGAGTGGGGCGTGTCGTCGTGGACGTAGCCTGGAAAAACGGCGTGAAAATGGTAGTCGTCCCTCACCAATACTACTTTGTTAGAAAGATATGCCCATCAACAAAAGGGATCCGCCTTCTCGTCTGGGATGGTGGAGGGAGGAGAAGGAACCACCCTCCAGAAGTGGAGGAGCCGGAACAACAGGAAGACGCCGACACAGACCTGGTTGGCAAAATGGCAAGCAGAGGTCACCCGGAGGAGGGGGAGAAAGCCCGCAGCGCCTTGCACCAATCGGAGGAAGAGAAGGCCCCGTCGTCACTCATGAACCCGGAGGTTCTTGGTGCGGAGGTCGAGGAGCTGTGTCGTCAGCTCCGGAGCCCTTGGTACCGTGCGGCTGCCAGCATCCAGGAGCGGGAGCGCAACTGTGGCGCCCCCACCGCCGCAGGGCCGAGGGGTACCCGGTACCGGGCCTCTGAGTCTCTGCTCTGGGGTTGTCACGGCGGCTAGGCCCCGGTCCGTGACCCTGCCGTGGGGCGCACAGGGGATTACTCTTTACTGAAGATCTCTGGGTCCTCAGTCCGGAATACGGTTCACCAGGCTGCGCAAGTCCGGCCGGTCCAATGGCACCTCCGGAGTTCCCCTCACAGGTGGAAATCGGTGCCTTCCTTCTAGCGCTATGTGTTGTGGTCCTTCCCTGCTGTGCTTACGGAAAGTCCCCACAACCGTTGTGTCTGTTTCTTAAGTTCCCTCACAACTCGATTAAATGATGTTCTTCTAATCTTCCGTCCCTCCCTGTTGTTCTGGTTGGGACGGCACCCGTTTGACGGGTAGGCTCGGAGCTCTTCCGGGACCCTAGAGTCGCCCCTCTCCACAAGTTGCCCCCCAAGACTGCATAGGTGATTTAGGTGAGACAGCCCGCCTTAGACTGACTGTCCTGCCGCTGTTTAGAGTATTGCTTGAAGCTGAATGTTATGATACTTCCTCGGCGTTCCGGCCACCGGTAGTGCGCCTCAGTAGGGTGTTGCTCCGGTCTTACAGCACGACCCCTACTGGTATTCTCCTTTTGCTTGATCTCGTTTCTCACTCAGCACAATCTATCTCGCTTCTAGTCCTTCCTTGGGCACCGCCGCTACCCGGAGCAGGCGCGGTCCCGTTACGTTCGTTCAAGTTGCCAAGCCTCTGTCAGGATCCCACCCCTGACAGAGACCCTACTGTATCTTCCCCCACAACACCCTCTGCCACAAGGTGTTGCCTGGTTCCAACCCAGTCAGCTTTCTGATCTAACTTCCTGCCTGACCCCCAGTTTACCCACTATGGTGGGGAGTGGCCTAGTGAATAGAACCCTTAGCTCCCCCCGGAGGCCCAGCTGTGAAATGTATTGGTGTCTGTGATACCTGATCAGATGAACTCCTTCAGTGCCACCGGACGCACCATGGTTCCCCATAGTGGCGGAGCCACAGTACTGCAACGACCAGGACTCTGGGGCGCTGCACAACCAGCCATCAGAGCCTTAGCCTACAGCGGAGGAGACTGGCACCGGAGACAACGCGGCAGCGGGTAAGCCTACTGACCCCGCCCTGGTAGCCGAAGACACCACCCTGCTGGTGGCCATAGACTCGCCCCCACTACCACCACATGGATGGGTGTGTAGCCGTCTAGCATGGGACCGGCCCTGGGAGACTCTAGAGACTTCTGATGCCCCGTTGCAGCCCATCAAAAGGACAGTGGACATCCAGGGAGAGTGGTTGACCTTCAAATGGACCCATACCAGTACCGACCTGATCGGGTTCCCGGGGGAGGCCCAGCCAGAGGGGGAGCAAATCAAGGTCATCAGCCAACCGGAGTACCACCGGCAGCGGGCGCTCCAGCGAGAACAGAAAGAGCAGGAGGAGGAGCGCCAACACCATGTTGCCCACGAAAAGGACTTAATGGCCAAAGCCCGGGCCCAGAAGGTGGGTCGTGAGGACCGGGGCCCACGGAGGTGTGGAACCATAGTCACATTCCGCCTAAATTCCGTCTGGAGTTTCATCAAGGAGCTAGATCTTTACCCCGAAGTCTTTGTGACTAGGCGGGATGTAGAGGCGCACTTAATGGAGGGACACCCGGACAGGGACCTCTATCCTGGAGACCGCGTCACCCACACAAGACATTGGGGAGACAAGGGATGGTACGCCTTCCATGTTCACAAATGTGAGCTAAATGAGCCGAAATCGCCACCTTGCGGCCTGGAGCCAATACCACCAGCGGCTCCATATTGCTCACCATCGCCCCACCTGGCCAGGTGAAGAACGTCCCTATCTGCGACAGAGCACCCGTTGTTCGATGATCAAGATGCACATGGGCTGTTGTAGAACAAAAGACAGTGAGTACTCAGACTCCCATTCGGAGTGCAGATGCACTTTATGTGGTCCCCGGTAGCCGCCCATATCCGAAGGGACTGCCTTTACCAGTGCTACCCCAGTAGAACAAAGAAATCTGAAAATGACTGTAAATAGTTCATCTTCTGCAAATTTAAAATGACTGTTGCTGTTCACAAGTTCACCTTAAACTCTTTGCTGCTACCGTTCAAAAGTTAAATAAACCCTACCAGGGTTTCTTCTTAAAGGGGTCCCCTGTTTTTTCGGGCCTCCCCCCATAAATACATCCTGGCTCCCCCCATATATCCATCTTGATCCCCCATATAGCCATCCTGGCCCCCCATATATATGCATTCTGGATCCCCATATATAACTATCCTGGTTCCCCCATATATAGCCATCCTGGCTGCCCATATATATATATGCATCCTGGCCCCCCATATATATCCATCCTGGCTCCCCATTATATATCCATCCTGGCTCCCCCATATATATCCATCCTGGCTCCCCCATATATGCATCCTGGACCCCCCATATATATATATATGCATCCTTGCCCCCCATATATATGCATCCTGGCCCCTTGTCCGGCCCTCCGTAAATCCATCCTGCCCCCCAAATATATGCATCCTGGCTCCACCATATATATATCCATCCTGGCTCCTCCATATATCTCCATCCTTGTCCTGCCCCCCCATATATATCCATTCTGGCCCCCCCATATACAGTATATGCATCCTGTTCTCTTGTCCTGCCCCCATAAATCCACCCTGTCCCCCCATATATCGATCCTGGCCCCCCATATATATGCATCCTGGCTCTACCATATATCCATCCTGGCTCCCCATATATATGCTTACTGGCTCCCCCATATATCTGCATCCTGGCCCCCCATACAGTATATATGCATCCTGTTCCCTTGTCCTGTTACCCCCCAAAATTATACCCTGGCCCCCCATATATCGATCCTGGCTCGCCCATATATATGCATCCTGGCTCTGCCATATATCCATCCTGGTCGCTCATATATCTGCATCCTGGCCTCCATATATATGCATCCAGCCCCCCATATATATATATCCTGGCCTTCCCATATGTATCCATCCTGGCCCCCCGCGCTCCATATGTATTCATCTTGGCCCCTCACATGTATCCATCCTGGTCCTTTTTCCTGCTCCCTATATATCCATCCTGCCTCCCCCTTATATCCATCCTGGTCCTTTTTTCTTGCTCCCCGTATATCCATCCTGGTCCTTTTTTCCCGCTCCCCATATATCCATCCTGCCCCCCTCGTTATATCCAGCCTGTTCCTTTTTTCCTGCCCTCCATATATCCATTCTGCTGCCCCCTTATATCCATGTAGTGCCCCCACTGCCGCAGGGCCGAGGGGTACCCGGTACCGGGCCTCCGAGTCTCTGCTCTGGGGTTGTCACGGTGGCTAGACCCAGTCCGTGACCCTGCTGAGGGGCGTACAGTAATAGATGTGGGTGATGGTGGTGGTGCGGTGCAGTAAATAACGAGGACACCAGGTTGCAGTCTCTTTACCTCTTTACTGAAGGTCTCTGGGTCCTCAGTCCGGAATACGGTTAACCGGGCTGCGCAAGTCCGGCCGGTCCGATGGCACCTCCAGAGTTCCCTTTGCAGGTGGAAATCTGTGCCTTCCTGCTAGCGCTATGTGTTGTGGTCCTCCCCTGCTGAGCTTACGGGATAGTCCCCACAACTGTTGTGTCTGTTTCTCGTGTTCCCTCACAACTCGATTAGATGATCTTCTGCTAATCTTCCGTCCCTCCCAGGTGTTATGGTTGGGACGCACCCGTATGACGGGTAGGCTCGGAGCTCTTCCGGGACCCTAGAGTCGCCCCTCTCCAAAGGTTGCCCCCTATGTCTGCGTAGGTGATTTAGGTGAGACAGCCTGCCTGTGACTGACTGTCCTGCCGTTGGTTTGAAGTATGGCTTAGAGCTCTGTACCTCCTCGGCGTTCCGGCCGCCGGTTGTTTACGCCTCAGTAGGATGTTGCCTCGATCTTACAGCACGACTCCTACTGGTATTCTCCTTCTTGCTTTGATCTCGTTTCTCACTCAGCACAATAAATCTCGCTTCTTGTCCTTTCTTAGGGCACCGCCGCTATGAAGTGCAGGCGCGGTCCCGTAGCTTTCTCTCTGTTTGCCAGGCCTCTGTCAGGATCCCACCCCTGACAGGGACCCTACCGAATCTTCCCCTACAACACCCTCTGCCACAAGGTGTTGCCTGGTTCCAACCCAGTCAGCATTCTCTTCTCACTTCCTGCCTGACCCCCAGTTTTACCAGTATGTGAGGAGTGGCCTAATGAATAGTACCCTTAGCTCCCCCTGGAGGCCCGACTGTGAAATGTATTGGTGTATGTGATACCTGGTCAGATGAACTCCTTCAGTGCCATCAGACGTACCATAGCCCCCCTTAGCGACGGAGCCACAGTACTGCAACGACCAGGACTCTGGGGCGCTGCATCCATCCTTGTAATTTTTTTCTGCTCCCCATATATCCATCCTGCCGCCCCCATTATATACATCCTGATCCTTTTTTCTGCCCCCCTTAAATCCACCCTGGTCCTTTTTTCCTGCTTCACATATATCCATCCTGCTGCTCCCCTTATATCCATCCTGGTCTTTTTTTCCTGCTCCCCATATATCCAGCCTGCCACCCCCCTTATATCCATTCTGGTCCTTTTTTCCTGCCCCCCATATATTCATCTTGCGGACCTATCTATATCCATCCTGGTCCCTTTTTCTTGCCCCCCATATATATATCCTGCCGCCCCCTTATATCCATCCTGGTCCTTTTTTTCCTGCCCCCATATATCCATCCTGCCACCCCCCTTATATCCATCATGGCCCTTTTTTCCTGCCCCCAATATATCCATCCTGCCGCCCCCCTTATATCCATCCTGGTCCATTTTTCCTGCTCTCCATATACCCATCCTGCCACCCCCGTTATATCCATCCTGGTCTTTTTTTCCTGCCCCCATATATCCATCCTGCCAACCCACTTATATCCATCCTGGTCATTTTTTCCTGCCCCTCATATTTTTATCTTGGCTTCATGGAGACAGAGACAGAGAGACAGCCAGAGAGACAGCCATACAGAGAGTGAGACAGAGAGAGAGAGAGACAGACAGAGACAGAGAAAGACAGAGACAGACAGACAGAGAGACAGACAGAGAGAGACAGACAGAGAGACAGAGAGACATACAGACAGACAGAGACAAAAAAGATTCCTTTTACCTTCCTGCGCTCCCAGCACTGGGCGGCGTTCTCCTCCTCCTTTCTGCAGGTCGGCGCGCACATAGTAAAATGGCAGCCGACATAGCAGAGCCCGGCGGCTGATGCATGACACTGACGTCATACGCCGGTGACGACGGGCACACACTTGACAGATAGGATCGGGACGCGCGCCGTGGTTCAGGTAATGAACTCTGGGTGCGCGCGCACCTGCACATTCTCTGTCTGTACTTTTAAAGGGCCCACACCCCTAAAAAACACAGACTTTTTTCTCCTTCTTCTTCTCCTCTTCTTCTTCTCCGGCCACCAGAGACAAGGGTCCACCGGGGATTTCCCCGATACCCCGCCAGGCCAGTCCGACCCTGAGTGGAGGAGTATTGGTTCGAGTTCCGTAGGTGGTCTATGGATACTAGGTGGAAGGGCCCCGTTGTTTGAAGTCAGTTCTGTCAGGGGCTTTCTGAGATGGTAAAGGATGCCTTGATTCTGTACGAGACCCAAGTTTCCCAGGAGGAGGCCATGTCTCTAGCTATCCGAGTATACCGCCGTCTATATCAGAGACAAAAAGGGTCTCAGAGACAAAGAAGGGGTTCAGGAGTCAATGGAACCTAGAGCTGAGTCTACTGAGGAACCAATGCAGTATGTGAGGGACGACTCATTTTACCGGTCCTCCTGTAGTTCGTCGCCAAGTGGAAGTGTTATTTCTGTGGTGGTAAGAAGGGTCATTTTGTTGGTCTTGTCCATCTATACGTAACCGAAAACAGCCACAGGAAAACTAAGGAGCCCGGGTTAGCAACCCAGGGGTGCATATTTTCTCTATGGGTAGGTCAAAATTCTTTTTATTGTCTGAGATCCATTTTGGCAAAAGTAAGGTGGTTATTTCAGCCTTTTTGGATAGTGGAGCGGGGTTTAATCTGATTGATGCCCGATGCATCCAGGACCAAGGTTTTAATCGTCATAAATTGTCTAGATCTATCCCTATAAACGCTATTGATTCTGCATCCCTGCACTTGGGATATTTTGCTAAGGTGATTTGAGGGATATGTCTGCTGGTGGAGGCCATGCACTTGGAATCAATTGTCCTCTCCTGTGGTTTTTGGACTACCTTGGCTGATGTTGCACAATCCCGTGGTGAACTGGCAGACTCGGGATGTAGTAAGGTGGAGCGATTACTGTCGAAGACATTGCTGGTCAGCCATTTAGCCAGGGTTGATACCCGGTCCCTGCTGGAATCCCTGTCTGATTTTCAGGATGTTTTCTCGCAACATAGATGTCAGGAACTTCCTCCTCATCATCCTTATGATTGTGCCATTAATTTAAATTCTGCAGCCAAATTTCCTAAGAGCAGGTTGTATAATATTTCAGGTCCGGAGAGGGAAGGACTATATCTCAGAAAGTCTGGCTAAGGGTTATATCAGATCTTCCTCATCTCCTGTTGCAGCAGGCTTTTTCTTTGTTAAGAAAAAGAATGGGGTGGGGGTTACGCCCCTGCCTAGATTTCTGTGAACTAAATCATATCTCGGTTTGGGATCTTTATCCTCTTCCTCTCATTTGGGAAATCTTTAACCAGATCATCTGGGCTACATGGTTTTCTAAACTGGACCTCAGTGGGGAATATATCCTCATCTGTATAAAGGAGGGTGATGAGTGGAAGACTGCTTTCAATACACCAAAGGGACACTACGAAGACCTTGTTATGCCATTTGGGTTGACTAATGCTTCTGCTGTTTTTCAGCACCTTGTAAATTAAATTTTTTGTCATCTGGCAGGTAAATTTATGCTAGTTTATCTGGACGACATATTGATCCCTTTTCTGGGATATTTCTTTCGTCCACATGTTTTCACATGGATCCGACGAAAGTCCAGCCAGTACTGGATTGGGATAGTTCTGAAGACTTAAAAGACTTACAGAGGTTTTAGGTGTTCGCCAATTATTACCATAAGTTCATCAAGAACTTTTCGGTAGTGGCCAAATCACTGACGGATATGACCAGGAAAGAGACAAACTTAACTTTACAGTCCTGCCAATGAAACAATTGCTACTTTAAACAGATATTTTGCTTCGGCACCGATTCTTATACAGCCTGACGTCACTCAGCCATTCAATGAAGAGGTTAATGGATCAGAGGTGGGGATTGAGGCTGTATATTGTCCCAGGGTTTGTCTCCAAAGTAAATGGCGTCCGTGTGCATACTTCTCCAAGAAACTGTCGTCCGTCATGAAAAATTCTGACATTGGTAATAGGGACCTCTTGGCAATAAAGTGGGCCTTTGAGGAGTGGCATCATTTTTTGGAAGGGGCATTTCATCTGGTCATGGTAATCACCGATCATAAAAATGTTTTGTATTTGGAATCTGCCAAACGTCTGACAGGAATAGACTAGGGTGCCCCTAGTTCAAGGGATCAGGTAGGTGCCTGTTATGATCCCAATGGCAGGGGACCTCAAAGATTACTGCAAAGTCTGCAAAACATAAATACCAGCTCATAGGGAAGTGGTAACTAGGCTGACCATATACCTGATCCTAGCGCAAACACTAACAGCAGCCGGGGAACGTGCCTACGTTGGTCCTAGACGTCTCGCGCCAGCCGGAGAACTAACTACCCCTATCAGGGAAAATAAGACCTCTCTTGCCTCCAGAGAAAAGACCCCAAAGTAATACAAGCCCCCAACAAATAATAACGGTGAGGTAAGAAGAAAAGACAAACGTAAGAATGAACTAGATTTAGCAAAGAGAGGCCCACTGACTAATAGCAGAATATAGTAAGAAGACTTATATGGTCAGCAAAAAACCCTGCAAAATATCCACGCTGAATATCCAAGAACCCCCAAACCGACTGACGGTGTGGGGGGAGAATATCAGCCCCCCTAGAGCTTCCAGCAATAACAGGAATCACATATTGTACAAGCTGGACAAAAAATATGAACAATGCAAATGATCAAGAGTACGAAAGCAGAACTTAGCTTATCTTGCAAAGAACCAGGACCTGAAGACAGGAGCAAACAGAAGTGAACTGATTACAACGATGCCAGGCACTGGACTGAGAATCCAGGAAGTTTAAATAGCAACACCCCAGGCCTAACGAAGCAGGTGAGCACCAACCTGGTAAAAGACAATCCAAGTGCCAAATCACTAGTGACCACAAGAGGGAGCCAAAAAGTATAGTTCACAACAGTACCCCCCCTTTAAGGAGGGGTCACCGAACCCTCACCAAGACCACCAGGGTGACCAGGATGAGCAGCGTGGAAGGCACGAACCAAATCGGCCGCATGAACATCAGAGGCGGCCACCCAGGAATTATCCTCCTGACCATAGCCCTTCCATTTGCCCAAATACTGGAGCCTCCATCTAGAGAGACGAGAATCCAAGATCTTCTCCACCACGTACTCCAACTCGCCCTCAACCAACACCGGAGCAGGAGGCTCAACAGCAGGAACCACAGGCACAACGTACCGCCGTAACAAAGACCTATGGAACACGTTGTGAATGGCAAACGACACCGGAAGATCCAAACGAAAAGAAACCGGGTTAAGAACTTCCAAAATTTTATAAGGACCAATAAAGCGAGGCTTAAACTTAGGAGAGGAAACCTTCAGAGGGACATACCGAGAAGACAACCAAACCAAATCCCCAACACGAAGTCGGGGGCCCACACCGCGGCGGCGGTTGGCAAAACGCTGAGCCTTCTCCTGTGACAACTTCAAGTTGTCCACCACATGATTCCAAATCCGCTGCAACCTATCCACCACGGAATCCACCCCAGGACAGTCAGAAGACTCAACATGACCCGAGGAGAAACGAGGATGAAAACCAGAGTTGCAGAAGAATGGCGAAACCAAAGTAGCGGAACTAGCCCGATTATTAAGGGCAAACTCCGCCAATGGCAAGAAGGTCACCCAATCATCCTGATCCGCAGAAACAAAACATCTCAAATAAGCCTCCAGTGTCTGATTAGTTTGCTCCATTTGACCATTAGTCTGAGGATGGAAGGCAGATGAAAACGACAAATCAATGCCCATCTTAGCACAAAAAGAGCGCCAGAATCTGGACACAAACTGGGATCCTCTGTCGGACACGATATTCTCCGGAATGCCATGTAAACGAACCACATTCTGAAAAAACAAAGGAACCAGATCGGAAGAGGAAGGCAACTTAGGCAAGGGTACCAAATGGACCATCTTGGAAAAACGATCACACACCACCCAGATGACAGACATTCCCCGAGACACCGGAAGATCAGAAATGAAATCCATGGAAATGTGCGTCCAAGGCCTCTTCGGGACGGGCAAGGGCAAAAGCAACCCGCTAGCACGAGAACAACAAGGCTTAGCCCGAGCACAAGTCCCACAGGACTGCACAAATGACCGCACATCCCGTGACAAGGAAGGCCACCAAAAGGACCTAGCCACCAAATCTCGGGTACCAAAAATTCCCGGATGCCCTGCCAACACAGAGGAATGAACCTCGGAAATGACTCTGCTGGTCCATTTATCAGGAACAAACAGTCTGTCGGGTGGACACGAGTCAGGTCTACCAGCCTGAAATCTCTGCAACACACGTCGCAAATCCGGAGATATGGCCGACACGATCACTCCCTCTTTAAGAATACCAGCTGGCTCCGAGACTCCAGGAGAGTCAGGCACAAAGCTCCTAGAGAGAGCATCAGCCTTAACATTCTTCGAACCAGGCAGGTATGAGACCACAAAGTCAAAACGAGAGAAAAACAATGACCAACGAGCCTGTCTAGGATTCAGGCGCTTAGCAGACTCGAGATACATCAGATTTTTGTGATCAGTCAAGACCACCACACGATGCTTAGCACCCTCGAGCCAATGACGCCACTCCTCAAATGCCCACTTCATGGCCAACAACTCCCGATTACCAACATCATAGTTCCGCTCAGCAGGCGAAAACTTCCTAGAGAAAAAGGCACATGGTCTCATCACAGAACAACCAGAGCCTCTTTGCGACAAAACAGCCCCAGCACCGATCTCAGAAGCATCCACTTCAACCTGAAAGGGAAGTGAGACATCAGGCTGGCACAAAACAGGCGCCGAAGTAAACCGGCGCTTCAGCTCCTGGAAGGCCTCCACGGCTGCAGGAGCCCAATTAGCCACATCAGAACCTTTCTTGGTCATATCCGTCAAAGGTTTAACAACGCTAGAAAAATTAGCGATAAAGCGACGGTAGAAATTAGCGAACCCCAAGAACTTCTGAAGACTCTTAACAGACGTGGGCTGAGTCCAATCATGAATAGCTCGGACCTTGACTGGGTCCATCTCCACGGCAGAAGGGGAGAAAATAAAACCCAAAAAGGAAACCTTCTGCACTCCAAAGAGACACTTTGAGCCATTCACAAACAAAGCGTTATCACGCAAAACCTGAAACACCATCCTGACCTGCTTTACATGAGAATCCCAATCATCCGAGAATACTAGAATATCATCAAGATACACAATCAAAAATTTATCCAGATACTTCCGGAAGATATCATGCATAAAGGACTGAAACACTGAAGGGGCATTAGAGAGCCCAAAGGGCATCACCAAGTATTCAAAATGACCTTCGGGCGTATTGAATGCAGTTTTCCATTCATCTCCCTGCCTAATGCGCACAAGGTTGTACGCACCACGAAGATCTATCTTGGTGAACCACTTGGCGCACTTAATCCGAGCAAACAAGTCTGACAATAGCGGCAACGGATACTGAAACTTAACAGTGATTTTATTCAGAAGCCGATAGTCTATACAAGGTCTCAAAGACCCGTCTTTCTTGGCCACAAAAAAGAATCCCGCACCGAGAGGGGAAGAGGATGGACGAATATGCCCCTTCTCCAAAGACTCCTTGACATAAGAACGCATCGCGGCATGCTCGGGTACAGACAAATTAAATAATCGTCCCTTAGGAAATTTACTGCCAGGAATCAAATCTATAGTGCAGTCACAGTCCCTATGAGGAGGAAGAGCACTGGACCTGGACTCACTGAATACATCCTGATAGTCATACAAATACTCAGGAACTTCTGAAGGAGTAGAAGTAGCAATAGACACCGGCGGAGAATCGCAATGAATTCCCTGACAACCCCAACTTGAGACAGACATAGCCTTCCAATCCAAAACAGGATTATGGGTCTGTAACCATGGCAGACCTAAAACGACCAAATCATTCATTTTATGCAGAACAAGAAAACGAATCACCTCCCGATGTTCAGGAGTCATGCACATGGTCACTTGTGTCCAATACTGCGGTTTATTTTCCGCCAGTGGCGTAGCATCAATTCCTCTGAGAGGAATCGGAACCTTTAAAGGCTCCAGGACAAAACCGCAGCGCTTGGCAAACAACAAGTCCATAAGACTCAGGGCAGCACCTGAATCCACAAATGCCATAACAGGGTAGGAAGACAATGAACAAATTAAAGTCACAGACAAAATAAATTTAGGCTGCAAATTACCAATGGTGACAGGACTGACAACCTTGGTTAGGCGTTTAGAGCATGCTGATATTACATGTGTAGAATCACCACAGTAAAAACACAGCCCATTCTGACGTCTATGATTTTGTCGTTCGGTTCTAGTCAGGATTCTATCACATTGCATTGAGACAGGTGTCTGTTCAGACAACACCGCCAGAGGTTTAGCGGATTTGCGCTCCCGCAAACGCCGATCAATCTGAATAGCCAGCGCCATAGAATCATTCAGACTTGTAGGAATTGTAAAACCCACCATCACATTCTTAATGGCTTCAGAAAGGCCATTTCTGAAATTTGCGGCCAGAGCACATTCATTCCATCGAGTAAGCACGGACCATTTCCGAAATTTTTGGCAGTACACCTCAGCTTCATCCTGGCCCTGAGAGATGGCCAGTAGAGCTTTTTCTGCCTGAATTTCAAGATTAGGCTCCTCATAAAGCAATCCGAGCGCCAGAAAAAACGCATCAACATCCGCCAATGCAGGATCTCCTGTTGCTAACGAGAAAGCCCAATCCTGAGGGTCGCCACGCAAGAAGGAGATAATAATTTTGACTTGCTGAGCTGAATCTCCAGACGAACGAGGTTTCAAAGATAGAAACAATTTACAATTATTCCTAAAATTCCTAAATTTAAATCGATCTCCAGAGAACAGCTCAGGAATAGGTATCTTAGGCTCTGACATAGGACTGCTAACAACAAAATCCTGAATGCCCTGCACACGTGCAGCAAGCTGATCCACACTAGTAATCAAGGTCTGAACATTCATGTCTGCAGCAAAGCTTCAAGCCACTCAGAGATAAAGGGGAGGAAGAAAAAAAAACAAAAAAAAACAACTCAGAACTTCTTTTCTTTTAATCCCACTTCAGCAATGCATTAACTGTTTATTGGCCTGGCATACTGTTATGATCCCAATGGCAGGGGACCTCAAAGATTACAGCAAAGTCTGCAAAACATAAATACCAGCTCATAGGGAAGTGGTAACTAGGCTGACCATATACCTGATCCTAGCGCAAACACTAACAGCAGCCGGGGAACGTGCCTACGTTGGTCCTAGACGTCTCGCGCCAGCCGGAGAACTAACTACCCCTATCAGGGAAAATAAAACCTCTCTTGCCTCCAGAGAAAAGACCCCAAAGTAATACAAGCCCCCAACAAATAATAACGGTGAGGTAAGAAGAAAAGACAAACGTAAGAATGAACTAGATTTAGCAAAGAGAGGCCCACTGACTAATAGCAGAATATAGTAAGAAGACTTATATGGTCAGCAAAAAACCCTGCAAAATATCCACGCTGAATATCCAAGAACTGCCAAACCGACTGACGGTGTGGGGGGAGAATATCAGCCCCCCTAGAGCTTCCAGCAATAACAGGAATCACATATTGTACAAGCTGGACAAAAAATATGAACAATGCAAATGATCAAGAGTACGAAAGCAGAACTTAGCTTATCTTGCAAAGAACCAGGACCTGAAGACAGGAGCAAACAGAAGTGAACTGATTACAACGATGCCAGGCACTGGACTGAGAATCCAGGAAGTTTAAATAGCAACACCCCAGGCCTAACGAAGCAGGTGAGCACCAACCTGGTAAAAGACAATCCAAGTGCCAAATCACTAGTGACCACAAGAGGGAGCCAAAAAGTATAGTTCACAACAGTACCCCCCCTTTAAGGAGGGGTCACCGAACCCTCACCAAGACCACCAGGGCGACCAGGATGAGCAGCGTGGAAGGCACGAACCAAATCGGCCGCATGAACATCAGAGGCGGCCACCCAGGAATTATCCTCCTGACCATAGCCCTTCCATTTGACCAAATACTGGAGCCTCCGTCTAGAGAGACGAGAATCCAAGATCTTCTCCACTACGTACTCCAACTCGCCCTCAACCAACACCGGAGCAGGAGGCTCAACAGCAGGAACCACAGGCACAACGTACCGCCGTAACAAAGACCTATGGAACACATTGTGAATGGCAAACGACACCGGAAGATCCAAACGAAAAGAAACCGGGTTAAGAACTTCCAAAATTTTATAAGGACCAATAAAGCGAGGCTTAAACTTAGGAGAGGAAACCTTCAGAGGGACATACCGAGAAGACAACCAAACCAAATCCCCAACACGAAGTCGGGGGCCCACACCGCGGCGGCGGTTGGCAAAACGCTGAGCCTTCTCCTGTGACAACTTCAAGTTGTCCACCACATGATTCCAAATCCGCTGCAACCTATCCACCATGGAATCCACCCCAGGACAGTCAGAAGACTCAACATGACCCGAGGAGAAACGAGGATGAAAACCAGAGTTGCAGAAGAATGGCGAAACCAAAATAGCGGAACTAGCCCGATTATTAAGGGCAAACTCCGCCAATGGCAAGAAGGTCACCCAATCATCCTGATCCGCAGAAACAAAACATCTCAAATAAGCCTCCAGTGTCTGATTAGTTCGCTCCGTTTGACCATTAGTCTGAGGATGGAAGGCAGATGAAAACGACAAATCAATGCCCATCTTAGCACAAAAAGATCGCCAGAATCTGGACACAAACTGGGATCCTCTGTCGGACACGATATTCTCCGGAATGCCATGTAAACGAACCACATTCTGAAAAAACAAAGGAACCAGATCGGAAGAGGAAGGCAACTTAGGCAAGGGTACCAAATGGACCATCTTGGAAAAACGATCACACACCACCCAGATGACAGACATTCCCCGAGACACCGGAAGATCAGAAATGAAATCCATGGAAATGTGCGTCCAAGGCCTCTTCGGGATGGGCAAGGGCAAAAGCAACCCGCTAGCACGAGAACAACAAGGCTTAGCCCGAGCACAAGTCCCACAGGACTGCACAAATGACCGCACATCCCGTGACAAGGAAGGCCACCAAAAGGACCTAGCCACCAAATCTCGGGTACCAAAAATTCCCGGATGCCCTGCCAACACCGAGGAATGAACCTCGGAAATGACTCTGCTGGTCCATTTATCAGGAACAAATAGTCTGTCAGGTTGACACGAGTCAGGTCTACCAGTCTGAAATCTCTGCAACACACGTCGCAAATCCGGAGATATGGCCGACACGATCACTCCCTCTTTAAGAATACCAGCTGGCTCCGAGACTCCAGGAGAGTCAGGCACAAAGCTCCTAGAGAGAGCATCAGCCTTAACATTCTTCGAACCAGGCAGGTATGAGACCACAAAGTCAAAACGAGAGAAAAACAATGACCAACGAGCCTGTCTAGGATTCAGGCGCTTAGCAGACTCGAGATACATCAGATTTTTGTGATCAGTCAAGACCACCACACGATGCTTAGCACCCTCGAGCCAATGACGCCACTCCTCAAATGCCCACTTCATGGCCAACAACTCCCGATTACCAACATCATAGTTCCGCTCAGCAGGCGAAAACTTCCTAGAGAAAAAGGCACATAGTCTCATCACAGAACAACCAGAGCCTCTTTGCGACAAAACAGCCCCAGCACCGATCTCAGAAGCATCCACTTCAACCTGAAAGGGAAGTGAGACATCAGGCTGGCACAAAACAGGCACCGAAGTAAACCGGCGCTTCAGCTCCTGGAAGGCCTCCACGGCTGCAGGAGCCCAATTAGCCACATCAGAACCTTTCTTGGTCATATCCGTCAAAGGTTTAACAACGCTAGAAAAATTAGCGATAAAGCGACGGTAGAAATTAGCGAACCCCAAGAACTTCTGAAGACTCTTAACAGACGTGGGCTGAGTCCAATCATGAATAGCTCGGACCTTGACTGGGTCCATCTCCACGGCAGAAGGGGAGAAAATAAAACCCAAAAAGGAAACCTTCTGCACTCCAAAGAGACACTTTGAGCCATTCACAAACAAAGCGTTATCACGCAAAACCTGAAACACCATCCTGACCTGCTTTACATGAGAATCCCAATCATCCGAGAATACTAGAATATCATCAAGATACACAATCAAAAATTTATCCAGATACTTCCGGAAGATATCATGCATAAAGGACTGAAACACTGAAGGGGCATTAGAGAGCCCAAAGGGCATCACCAAGTATTCAAAATGACCTTCGGGCGTATTGAATGCAGTTTTCCATTCATCTCCCTGCCTAATGCGCACAAGGTTGTACGCACCACGAAGATCTATCTTGGTGAACCACTTGGCGCACTTAATCCGAGCAAACAAGTCTGACAATAGCGGCAACGGATACTGAAACTTAACAGTGATTTTATTCAGAAGCCGATAGTCTATACAAGGTCTCAAAGACCCGTCTTTCTTGGCCACAAAAAAGAATCCCGCACCGAGAGGGGAAGAGGATGGACGAATATGCCCCTTCTCCAAAGACTCCTTGACATAAGAACGCATCGCGGCATGCTCGGGTACAGACAAATTAAATAATCGTCCCTTAGGAAATTTACTGCCAGGAATCAAATCTATAGTGCAGTCACAGTCCCTATGAGGAGGAAGAGCACTGGACCTGGACTCACTGAATACATCCTGATAGTCATACAAATACTCAGGAACTTCTGAAGGAGTAGAAGTAGCAATAGACACCGGCGGAGAATCGCAATGAATTCCCTGACAACCCCAACTTGAGACAGACATAGCCTTCCAATCCAAAACAGGATTATGGGTCTGTAACCATGGCAGACCTAAAACGACCAAATCATTCATTTTATGCAGAACAAGAAAACGAATCACCTCCCGATGTTCAGGAGTCATGCACATGGTCACTTGTGTCCAATACTGCGGTTTATTTTCCGCCAGTGGCGTAGCATCAATTCCTCTGAGAGGAATCGGAACCTTTAAAGGCTCCAGGACAAAACCGCAGCGCTTGGCAAACGACAAGTCCATAAGACTCAGGGCAGCACCTGAATCCACAAATGCCATAACAGGGTAGGAAGACAATGAACAAATTAAAGTCACAGACAAAATAAATTTAGGCTGCAAATTACCAATGGTGACAGGACTGACAACCTTGGTTAGGCGTTTAGAGCATGCTGATATTACATGTGTAGAATCACCACAGTAAAAACACAGCCCATTCTGACGTCTATGATTTTGTCGTTCGGTTCTAGTCAGGATTCTATCACATTGCATTGAGACAGGTGTCTGTTCAGACAACACCGCCAGAGGTTTAGCGGATTTGCGCTCCCGCAAACGCCGATCAATCTGAATAGCCAGCGCCATAGAATCATTCAGACTTGTAGGAATTGTAAAACCCACCATCACATTCTTAATGGCTTCAGAAAGGCCATTTCTGAAATTTGCGGCCAGAGCACATTCATTCCATCGAGTAAGCACGGACCATTTCCGAAATTTTTGGCAGTACACCTCAGCTTCATCCTGGCCCTGAGAGATGGCCAGTAGAGCTTTTTCTGCCTGAATTTCAAGATTAGGCTCCTCATAGAGCAATCCGAGCGCCAGAAAAAACGCATCAACATCCGCCAATGCAGGATCTCCTGGCGCTAACGAGAAAGCCCAATCCTGAGGGTCGCCGCGCAAGAAGGAGATAATAATTTTGACTTGCTGAGCTGAATCTCCAGACGAACGAGGTTTCAAAGATAGAAACAATTTACAATTATTCCTAAAATTCCTAAATTTAAATCGATCTCCAGAGAACAGCTCAGGAATAGGTATCTTAGGCTCTGACATAGGACTGCTAACAACAAAATCCTGAATGCCCTGCACACGTGCAGCAAGCTGATCCACACTAGTAATCAAGGTCTGAACATTCATGTCTGCAGCAAAGCTTCAAGCCACTCAGAGATAAAGGGGAGGAAGAAAAAAAAAAAAAAAACTCAGAACTTCTTTTCTTTTAATCCCACTTCAGCAATGCATTAACTGTTTATTGGCCTGGCATACTGTTATGATCCCAATGGCAGGGGACCTCAAAGATTACAGCAAAGTCTGCAAAACATAAATACCAGCTCATAGGGAAGTGGTAACTAGGCTGACCATATACCTGATCCTAGCGCAAACACTAACAGCAGCCGGGGAACGTGCCTACGTTGGTCCTAGACGTCTCGCGCCAGCCGGAGAACTAACTACCCCTATCAGGGAAAATAAGACCTCTCTTGCCTCCAGAGAAAAGACCCCAAAGTAATACAAGCCCCCAACAAATAATAACGGTGAGGTAAGAAGAAAAGACAAACGTAAGAATGAACTAGATTTAGCAAAGAGAGGCCCACTGACTAATAGCAGAATATAGTAAGAAGACTTATATGGTCAGCAAAAAACCCTGCAAAATATCCACGCTGAATATCCAAGAACCCCCAAACCGACTGACGGTGTGGGGGGAGAATATCAGCCCCCCTAGAGCTTCCAGCAATAACAGGAATCACATATTGTACAAGCTGGACAAAAAATATGAACAATGCAAATGATCAAGAGTACGAAAGCAGAACTTAGCTTATCTTGCAAAGAACCAGGACCTGAAGACAGGAGCAAACAGAAGTGAACTGATTACAACGATGCCAGGCACTGGACTGAGAATCCAGGAAGTTTAAATAGCAACACCCCAGGCCTAACGAAGCAGGTGAGCACCAACCTGGTAAAAGACAATCCAAGTGCCAAATCACTAGTGACCACAAGAGGGAGCCAAAAAGTATAGTTCACAACAGGTGCCCACCGTCTCTTGTCACTATGTGACTGTGGTTTTTTATCCAATCGGGATTTGCTCACGCTGGTTTATAGAATTGATGGGAACATTTTCCCATCAGGCTTTGAAGAAGAAAGCTGAATAGCATTTGAAACTTGTTGCCGTGTGTTTCACGATCCCCTGCTCACCATTATGAAGCTTTTAATGTCTGAATAAAATGAAATAATGTTATCATCTTACCAGAAGCTAGAATACTTGTTTGCTTTTAAAGTTTTCACGCTTCTCAGACCATTCTCCCATGCACCGTGGTCTCTATGATACAGTGAGCTGGATTTTTCTCCAATTGTGAGCTTACTCTCTCCTTTTCACTTCCTATTTTTCCATGTGTATATGTCAACAATTTTTGTAAATGCATGTAGGATAGCTGCGGAGACACCATCACGTGTTTCTCGACGCAAGCAGTGAATAGCCAGACCTTTCCCCGGGAGGGAACAACCACGGGAAGGGCAGCATCCAATAAAGGAAAACATCCAATACTGGAAAACCACCTATGCCAAGCATGGTATCCATCCACAGACAGCTGTTTCGGGGTGTTTGCCCCTCATCAGTGTGGAGTAGGAATCTGGCTATTAGGAGCATTGCCTAGTAAAAGGCTGTGAAGGAACAGATGATTGGCCTCAGGGGCAGTGTTCTGGATCACTGCGTTGAGAAACACGTGATGGTGTCTCCGCGGTGTTGGATGTTTTGGTCTCCCTGAGGCCAATCATCTGTTCCTTCACAGCCTTTTACTAGGCACTGCTCCTAATAGCCAGATTCCATAACAAATGTGAAGAAATGAACAGCGGCAATGCAGTGAATTATAGAAAGTTAAGAACATGTTAATACAGCTAAAACAAGGTAATATTATATACATGCCATAGCTCTTTATTCACAAATAGGCAACTATTGTCATAAGTAAATGTCTCGGTCCTAACTCTTCGACCTAGGGTAGGTGCATCACCGTCACTAACAGACACGTCGTCTCTCCCGAAGCAATATGAAGGGCCGTAGAGGCCCCAACAGGAGTCTACGTTACTCTCCATTAGGCCACAAGTGCTGTATCAATGGGTCACTTAGCACACCCAACAAGTTGGTTTCCTCCATTTTTTGAAGCGGAGTCCAAACTTTTTCCCCACCTCTATACCATACATTTACACCCTTGGTTGCGGCTCATTCGAATGTCTCTCTCCGGCCTGATCACCTCTCCCAGTTCTGGCTCTGCTCACACAACTTGGATCACCCAACTCAGGTCTCTCGTTTACAGGTGGGGGCACCAACTCCTCCTCTTCTTGCATCGGCCAACTCAGGTCTTTTGTTTCCAGATCTGGTCTCTTAGGTCTTCACTCGTGTCTGGTCTCTGGAGTCTTCACTCTGGCCTAGTCTCTTAGGTCTTCATTTATCAAGAAAAAAACTGAGGGCACAACAGGATCACATGGGATCACAAACCACACACCTAAAGATAAATGACAGCAAGAAAAACACCTATAGCTAATGGAATACAACATATTCATTATATGATGAAAAAATGTATTCTCCTATATTGATTAAATCCATAGCTTAAATAGTGGGACAATAAGGACACACTGCATATCGACATGAAAACCACCACAAGAGAACTACAGTAAAATAGTCTAAATCAGTATACATATATTGCAAAATTACATTTATTTATATCAAAAGGTCAGTAACAAATCAAAAGGCTAAAAAGTGACAGGCCATACCGCATAAGCCCAGGTGGTAACAACAGCATGGAAATCCTGTAAAGGGGTCAAGAAAGTACATACATATGAGGTCCATAGTGAAAGAAGCATCCATCAAAAGCGTAACAAAGATAGTAAACTGAACATACCAGTACTATAGTAAGGGATTCCACGCTGTCTCCCGCCCACCCTGACGCGCGTTTCAGAGATTTCCTTCCTACTTAAAGATAAGTAGAGCAACTGAAAAAAGAAGTGTGTATACATAATAAGGATGACCAAGTTTAAAAATAAATAATTTTTATTTTTCAAGATAAACACACAACATTAAATATAAAAAAATTAAAAAGAGTTGCGGCTGAGAAATGAACACCAAAAGTCCATGTAAGACTAACTATCCTCCACTATGTTCGCTGGAAAAAAGTGATTGTCAAATATAGATGACAAGTAAGTTGGTAAATGTAAACGCTCATGTATAATGTGCCATATGAGGACATAAAAAGCAATAGTGAATAATAATTCCTACAGAGGCTATGCAAATGTAAGCACCTAATAAGCAGACAAATAGTGTAAATAACACACCCAAATTTACAAAAAGCTATAAATGGAATGGCAACATCAAAAGAAATATAATCCTATATGCCAAGAAAATCTCACATCCCAGAGGGAAACCTGTAAGGAAATTCAAGTGCGAGTAAAGGTACCGTCACACTCAGCGACGCTGCAGCGATATAGACAACGAGCCGATCGCTGGAGCGTCACTGTTTAGGTCGCTGTAGAGATGTCAAACACAGCAGCTCCAGAACGATGCAGGAGCGATCCTGTGACGTAACGGTGACGCACTTATCGTTCTCACAGGTCGTTAGCTCCATGAAAAACATTGCTGACATCGTTGCTTTTGCTGTCAAACATGATGATACACGCCGACCTGACGACCAAATAACGTTCTGGACTTCTAGCTCCGACCAGCGATATCACAGCGGGATCCAGATCGCTGCTGCGTGTCAAACACAACGAGATCGCTATCCAGGACGCTGCAACGTCACGGATCGTTGTCGTTCTCGTTGTAAAGTTGCTGAGTGTGAAGGTACCTTAAGGCTTACTGTATGTATAGGTCAAACAACAGCTTCCATAGAAAGTGCCAGACACAAAGAAGGTAGAATGAATGAGAGAGCTGATAAGCTAATAGTCAATAATGATACGAGACCCAGCTAAATCATGGTACAAGGAGAGAGGACCCCACGCATATTGCCACAAAGTGTGGTCTTAACAGTGTCTGAGTCCTGTCCTGCCAGTTACTCCGAGCCCATGTCCCTTGAGTCAGCAGCTGCGGTACCGGGGACTGCTTAGGATTGGTAACTGGAAGCTACATGCAGCCCCAGTCTAACTCCACCATCAGAAGCTCTAGTGAAAACCAGGTAGCCACTTAGCTACGCCCCACCTAGGTAAGCCCAGATCGTGGCACAGTGAGTCCACGATCCACATGTGTTAAAATACCTTTAGTGCCACATTTGGCCCTATTGACAAATGTAGTAGCCTATTTAAAAGGTTTCACTAGGTGACAAGCAAACCTCATCAGCTGCTAATGGTGGATTTCAAAGTAACCCAAGCTTCAGTTTGCCTGCTGCATGCCATAATCAGGCACTGCTCTATGCTGCTCAGACAGTACACCTGCTGCAGCAGATGCGGCATTGAATTCCATCACATTGCAAAATCGTAATCTGTCATCAAGCCATGGGGTGAATGCTGAATAATTTACATGTCCAGACACTCTCCTGGTCATGGTTCACCATATCTCAAATAGTAGAGACACAAAATTAAACAGAATTTCACCGAATAGTGCTCAAAATCATATAAAACATAACCTTTATTATAAATCAATAAAATCCCACAAAATATTTAAATTACAATCGACACCCCATGTGATATGATATGGGGCTGTGTTATGGACCTGGTGGTTAGGAGCACCTGGAATGACAAACTGATAGTCAAACTGCAAAATAGAGCGAGCTCTGGGAAGTGGGAGCTCTGCTGACCGCAACCCTAATCCTATTATCACACACACTAGAATTAGCCGTGGATCGTGCCTGACACTGCCTAGACGACTCTTCTCAGCCTGAGAGGTAACTACCCCTAAAGAGAAATAAAGCCTCACCTTGCCTCAGAGAAATACCCCAAAGGGAAAGAGCAGCCCCCCACATATATTGACTGTGAGTTAAGAGGAAGGCACAAACACAGGAATGAGACAGGTTTCAGCAAAGGAGGCCAGTCTTACTAAATAGGCAGAAGATAGATAAAGGGATCTTTGCGGTCAGCACAAAAAACTACAAAAAGCGAAAACCCCCCGCACCGACTCACGGTGCGGTGGTGCCACTCTGCAACCCAGAGCTTCCAGCTAGCGAGACAATATCATGATAAGCAAGCTGGACAGAAACTTAGCAGGTACTCAGAAATATATTCAGCACACAAATGAACAACAAATGAGCTTAGCAGGGACTTAGCTTCCGCTGGAGTAGACAGGTCATGAGGAGATCCAAGTGAGATCTGAACCAGTACTGATACATTGAGAGCTGGAATCAAGTAACGATCTGAGCAGAGTTAAATAGAGGAACCAGCCCAGTCCTAAACAATGCAGCCGATGAAGCCACTTCAAGACCAGCAGCTCCACTTTCAGCCACCAGAGGGAACCCACGGACAGAACTCACAGAAATACCATTCCTGACCACAGGAAGGAGTTCGAGAACAGAGTTCACAACAGTGCCTCACCCTTGAGGAGGGGTCACTGAACCCTCACCAGAACCCCCTGGCCGATCAGGACGAGCCAAATGAAAGGCATGAACCAAATCGGCAGCATGGACATCGGAGGCAAGAACCCAGGAATTATCTTCCTGACCATAGCCCTTCCATTTGACCAGATACTGGTTTCCGTCTTGAGATACGAGAATCTAAAATCTTCTCCACCACATACTCCAATTCTCCCTCGACCAACACCGGAGCAGGAGGGTCAACGGAAGGAACCATAGGCGCCACGTATCTCTGCAACAACGACCTATGGAACACATTATGGATGGCAAAAGAAGCTGGAAGGTCCAAACGAAATGACACAGGATTGAGGATTTCTGAAATCTTATAGGGCCCAATAAAACGAGGCTTAAACTTAGGAGAAGAAACCTTCATAGGAACATAACGAGACGACAACCAAACCTGATCCCCAACACGAAGACGAGGACCAACACGGCGATGGCGGTTAGCGAAACGTTGAGCCTTCTCTTGTGACAATGTCAAATTGTCCACTACATGAGTCCAAATTTGCTGCAACCTGTCCACCACAAAATCCACACCAGGACAGTCCGAAGGCTCAACCTGCCCTGAAGAGAAACGAGGATGGAAACCAGAATTACAATAAAAAGGAGAAACCAAAGTAGCCGAACTGGCCCGATTATTAAGGGCGAACTCAGCCAATGGCAAGAAGGTCACCCAATCATCCTGATCAGCAGAAACAAAGCATCTCAGATAGGTCTCCAAAGTCTGATTGGTTCGTTCAGTTTGGCCATTTGTCTGAGGATGGAAAGCCGAAGAAAAAGACAAATCAATGCCCATCTTAGCACAAAAGGACCGCCAAAACCTCGAAACAAACTGGGAACCTCTGTCAGACACAATGTTCTCCGGAATGCCATGCAAACGAACCACATGCTGGAAAAACAACAGAACCAAATCAGAAGATGAAGGCAACTTAGGCAAGGGTACCAAATGGACCATCTTAGAGAAGCGATCACAAACCACCCAAATGACCGACATCCTTTGAGAGACAGGGAGATCTGAAATAAAATCCATGGAAACATGCGTCCAGGGCCTCTTCGGGACCGGCAAGGGCAAAAGCAACCCACTGGCACGAGAACAGCAGGGCTTCGCCCGAGCACAAGTCCCACAGGACTGCACAAAAGAACGCACATCCCGCGACAAGGAAGGCCACCAAAAGGATCTAGCCACCAAATCTCTGGTACCAAAAATTCCAGGATTTCCAGCCAACACCGAACAATGAACCTCCGAGATAACCCTACTAGTCCATCTATCAGGGACAAACAGTCTCTCTGCAGGACAGCGGTCAGGTCTATCCACCTGAAACTCCTGTAGAACCCACCGCAAATCAGGGGAGATGGCAGACAAAATTACCCCCTCTTTGAGAATACCAGCCGGCTCAGAAACTCCCGGAGAATCAGGCACAAAACTCCTTGAAAGGGCATCAGCCTTCACATTCTTAGAACCCGGAAGGTATGAAACCACGAAATCGAAACGGGAGAAAAACAGTGACCATCGAACCTGTCTAGGGTTCAACCGCTTGGCAGACTCGAGATAAGTCAGATTCTTGTGATCAGTCACGACCACCACGCGATGCTTGGCGCCCTCCAGCCAATGTCGCCACTCCTCGAATGCCCACTTCATGGCCAACAACTCCCGATTGCCAACATCATAATTACGCTCAGCAGGCGAAAACTTTCTAGAAAAGAAAGCACATGGCTTCATCACAGAGCCATCAGAACTTCTCTGAGACAAAACAGCCCCTGCTCCAATCTCAGAAGCATCAACCTCGACCTGAAAAGGGAGTGAAACATCTGGCTGACACAACACAGGGGCCGAAGAAAAACGATGTTTCAGCTCCTGAAACGCCTCAACGGCCGCAGAGGACCAATTCCCCACATCCGCACCTTTCTTGGTCAAATCAGTCAGTGGTTTGACAATACTAGAAAAATTAGCGATAAAGCGATGGTAAAAATTCGCAAAGCCCAGGAATTTCTGAAGGCTCTTTACAGAAGTAGGCTGAGTCCAGTCATAAATGGCCTGGACTTTAACTGGATCCATCTCGATGGTAGAAGGGGAAAAAATAAAGCCCAAAAAGGAAACCTTCTGAACTCCGAAGAGACACTAAAGGCCCCGTCTCACATAGCGATTTACCAACGATCACGACCAGCGATACGACCTGGCCGTGATCGTTGGTAAGTCGTTGTGTGGTCGCTGGGGAGCTGTCACACAGACAGCTCTCTCCAGCGACCAACGATCAGGGGAACGACTTCGGCATCGTTGAAACTGTCTTCAACGATGCCGAAGTCCCCCTGCAGCACCCGGGTAACCAGGGTAAACATCGGGTTACTAAGTGCAGGGCCGCGCTTAGTAACCCGATGTTTACCCTGGTTACCAAAAAAAACAAACAGTACATACTCACCATCTGATGTCCGTCAGGTCCCTTGCCGTCTGCTTCCTGCTCTGACAGTGCCTCCGTACAGTGAGAGCAGAGCGCAGCGGTGACGTCACTGCTGTGCTGTGCTCTCACTGTACGGCCGGATCTCAGTCAGAGCAGGAAGCAGACGGCAAGGGACCTGACGGACATCAGATGGTGAGTATGTAGTGTTTGTTTTTTTGGGTAACCAGGGTAAACATCGGGTTACTAAGCGTGGCCCTGCGCTTAGTAACCCGATGTTTACCCTGGTTACCAGTGAAGACATCGCTGGATCGGTGTCACACACACCGATTCAGCGATGTCAGCGGGACCTCAACGACCAAAAAATGGTCCAGGCCATTCCGACACGACCAGCGATCTCACAGCAGGGGCCTGGTCGCTGGTATGTGTCACACATAGCGAGATCGCTACTGAGGTCGCTGTTGCGTCACAAAACTTGTGACTCAGCAGCGATCTCGCTAGCGATCTCGCTATGTGAGACGGGGCCTTTAGACCCCTTCACAAACAAGGAATTAGCACGAAGGACTTGGAACACCATTCTGACCTGCTTCACATGAGACTCCCAATCATCCGAAAAGACCAAAATATCATCCAAATATACTATCATGAATCTATCCAGATACTTTCGGAAGATGTCATGCATAAAGGACTGGAATACAGATGGCGCATTAGAAAGCCCGAATGGCATCACCAGATACTCAAAATGGCCCTCGGGCGTATTAAATGCGGTTTTCCATTCATCGCCCCGCTTAATATGCACAAGATTATACGCTCCTCGAAGATCTATCTTGGTAAACCAACTAGCCCCCTTAATCCGAGCAAACAAATCAGACAATAGAGGCAAAGGGTACTGAAATTTGACCGTGATTTTATTAAGAAGGCGGTAATCTATACAAGGTCTCAGAGAACCATCCCTCTTGGCCACAAAAAAGAACCCCGCTCCTAACGGTGATGACAACGGGCGAATATGCCCTTTCTCCAAGGACTCCTTTATATAGCTCCGCATAGCGGTGTGTTCTGGCACAGATAAATTGAAAAGTCGGCCTTTAGGAAACTTACTACCAGGAATCAAATTAATAGCACAATCACAATCCCTATGAGGAGGCAGGGCACTGGACTTGGGCTCATCAAATACATCCTGGTAATCCGACAAAAACTCAGGTACTTCAGAAGGAGTGGAAGAAGAAATTGACAACGCTGGAACATCACCATGGACCCCTTGACAACCCCAACTGGACATAGACATTGATTTCCAGTCCAATACTGGATTATGGACCTGTAGCCATGGCAAATCCAACAAGACCACATCATGCAAATTATGCATCACCAAAAAGCGAATATCTTCCCGATGTGCAGGCGCCATGCACATGGTCAACTGGGTCCAGTACTGAGGCTTATTCTTGGACAAAGGCGTAGCATCAATTCCCCTTAATGGAATAGGATGCTGCAAGGGCTCCAAGAAAAAACCACAGCGCCTGGCATACTCCAAGTCCATCAAATTCAGGGCTGCGCCTGAATCCACAAACGCCATAACAGAGTAGGATGACAAAGAGCAAATCAAAGTAACAGACAAAAGAAATTTAGGCTGTATAGTACCAATGGTGACAGACCTAGCGGACCGCTTAGTGCGCTTAGGACAATCAGAGATAGCATGAGTGGAGTCACCACAGTAAAAACACAGCCCATTCTGACATCTGTGTTCTTGCCGTTCAGCTCTGGTCAAAGTCCTATCACATTGCATAGGCTCAGGCTTCTGCTCAGAGGACACCGCCATATGGTGCACAACTTTCCGCTCCCGCAAACGCCGATTGATCTGAATAGCCAAGGAGATTGATTCATTCAGACCAGCAGGTGTGGGGAACCCCACCATAACATCCTTAAGGCCCTCAGAAAGACCCTTTCTGAAAATTGCTGCCAGCGCACACTCATTCCATTGAGTAAGCACAGACCACTTTCTAAACTTCTGACAATACATTTCAGCATCATCCTGACCCTGACATAGAGCCAGCAAGATTTTCTCTGCCTGATCCACAAAATTTGGTTCGTCATAGAGCAATCCAAGCGCCAGAAAAAATGCATCAACATTAAGCAATGCAGGATCTCCTGGCGCAAGGGAGAATGCCCAGTCTTGAGGGTCACCACGCAACAAGGAAATAATGATCTTTACTTGCTGACTAGGGTCACCAGAGGAGCGAGGTCTCAGAGCACGAAACAGTTTACAATTATTCTTGAAATTCAGAAACTTAGATCTATCCCCAGAAAACAAATCAGGAATTGGGATTCTAGGCTCTAACATAGGATTTTGAACTACATAATCCTGAATGCTTTGTACCCTTGCAGTGAGATTATCCAGACAAGAAGACAGACCTTGAATGTCCTTATCTACACCTGAGTCCTGAACCACCCAGAGATTTAGGGGAAAAGAAAGGCAAAGCACACTATAGAGAAAAAAAAATGGTCTCAGAACTTCTCTTATCCCTCTATTGAGATGCATTAACACTTTGCGGCCAGCTGTACTGTTATGGACCTGGTGTTTAGGAGCACCTGGAATGACCTGATAGTCAAACTGCAAAATAGAGCGAGCTCTGGGAAGTGGGAGCTCTGCTGACCGCAACCCTAATCCTATTATCACACACACTAGAATTAGCCATGGATCGTGCCTGACACTGCCTAGACGACAGCCTGAGAGGTAACTACCCCTAAAGAGAAATAAAGCCTCACCTTGCCTCAGAGAAATACCCCAAAGGGAAAGAGCAGCCCCCCACATATATTGACTGTGAGTTAAGAGGAAGGCACAAACACAGGAATGAGGCAGGTTTCAGCAAAGGAGGCCAGTCTTACTAAATAGGCAGAAGATAGATAAAGGGATCTTTGCGGTCAGCACAAAAAACTACAAAAAGCCACGCAGAGTGAGCAAAAAAACCCCGCACCGACTCACGGTGCGGTGGTGCCACTATGCAACCCAGAGCTTCCAGCTAGCGAGACAATATCATGATAAGCAAGCTGGACAGAAACTTAGCAGGTACTCAGAAATATATTCAGCACACAAATGAACAACAAATGAGCTTAGCAGGGACTTAGCTTCCGCTGGAGTAGACAGGTCATGAGGAGATCCAAGTGAGATCTGAACCAGTACTGATACATTGACAGCTGGCATCAAGTAACGATCTGAGCAGAGTTAAATAGAGGAACCAGCCCAGTCCTAAACGATGCAGCTGATGAAGCCACTTCAAGACCAGCAGCTCCACTTTCAGCCACCAGAGGGAACCCACGGACAGAACTCACAGAAATACCATTCCTGACCACAGGAGGGAGTTCGAGAACAGAGTTCACAACAGGGCTGCTAATAAATGGGCATATAAAGAAGAAAGAAAGATATTTTACCCTAATAGGTTACTATAGCTTCACTTCCTATCAGCGGAGGTTGGCACCCTAGAAAACCTGCGCCATGGCGCCCCCGCTTAACGTCGACACTCCCTCCCTTTCCCTAGAAAGCCCTAACAAAGGTAGGGTGCACAGAAATAGAGCAGTATTGTACCATATATAATACACTCAGAAAGACATGGTACCCTGCTTCTGATATACCATATGGTACGTGTAATATATCAGAGAGGGCGTATACTGAAGCCCAAAGGCAAACACCAAAATCATAAATCAGAGAAAATTAGAGAATAGGCAGATATCAACATTGCTCATCTTCCCAGTTCTTTTATATTTATTGATGCAAAGGTAAATGGTATCCTAGTATATGCACCATAAATAGGCACTGTGCAGTAGTCCTTCAAATAATGCATTCATATTGCACCTTGCCCAGATCTCAGATACATACTAATGCAAGAATGAATGGTACCCTAGTATATGCACCGTAAGCAATCACCATGTAATATTCCTTTTGATAATATATTCATATTGCACAATGTCCAAGAATCTAGGATCATATGCATCAAAACAAATTCCCATACTCCAAACAATGGGGCTTAGAAATCCCAGATAACAAAACAGAGAGATTAGATAGTCACATTATACCCTCTGTTTCCATCGACAGCGTGAGGGTAGTGCCATTCACATGGTGGATATCGGCTCCCTGACACATGTGAATGTGATTAGATAAGTCTTCCCTTTTATGGGATTTATACCAGTATGTTCGCCTGATGAACCAATCTGTGGGGAAACGCGTCGAAACATGTGTATGCTGGCCTTTTCTGTTGTTGATTTTTATGGGGCAATAGAATCCCTTTGAATGATTGTATTCTGGATGGTGACATGGGAACAGAGGGTATAATTTGACTATCTAATCTCTCTGTTTGATGCATTTGATCCTAGATTCTTGGACAGTGTGCAATATACTAGGATACCATTTACCTTTGCATCAATATATATACAAGAACTGGGAAGATGAGCAATGCTGATATCTGCCTATTCTCTAATTTTCTCTGATTTATGATTTTGATGTTTGCCTTTGTGCCTCAATATACCTCCCTCACTGATATATTACACGTACCATATGGCATATTATTATTATTTATTTATATAGCACCATTGATTCCATGGTATATGAGAAGGGTTTACATACAAATTACAGATATCGCTTACAGTAAGCAAACTAACAATAACAGACTGATACAGAGGGGTGACGACTCTGCCTTTGCGGGCTTACATTCTACACGATGGCGCGGATGGAGACAATAGGTTGAGGGTAGTAGGAACTCCGGTGTTGGTGAGGCGGTAGCTCCAGTAGTGGTGAGGAGGCAGCGGGGTCAGTGCAGGCTGTAGGCTTTCCTGAAGAGGTGGGTTGTCACGGATCCCTTACTCCGTGGTGTCACTAATTCGTCACGTATCCGCTCTCAGCACATGACTTGGGGTTGTGCCTGCAAGGGCTAATCTATCTCCCCACTCTGAGTCCAGCATTCAACGTCTGTCCTATGCTGTAATGGGAGCATAAATCACACACTGACCCAGGCCACGCACCTGCTCATACACGCTGCCACCACTCATCGAACACACGGGCGATGAGTCCCGGAAATATTAATACTAATAATGTCTACCACTCATAAGGCTCACACACCTTAGGCTATGGATTCTTTTAGAACATTCAAGGTTCAACTTGTTAAAGTTTTATACTTTAATACAAAAAGGTGCAGTGCCTACAGTAGGAAAAAGGTATAAAAATATGATAATAAAAAGACATACAACTTATGCAAAACAGTATAAAAATAAACAGGAGAAACAGAAATCATCTAACTGGTAGTTTGCTTTCTGCTCCCTGAGTGGGGGTGAATGGAGTTGGTGGAACACATCAGCGTCTCAGGCTGCCCTCACATGTGAACCCACATCAGAAGCAGGGTACCATGTCTTCCGGGTGTTTTACATATGGTACAATACTGCTCTATTTCTGGGCACCCTACATTTGATAGGGCTTTCTAGGGAAAGGGAGGGAGAGTCGACCTTGAGCGGGGGCGCCTTTGCGCAGGTTTACTAGGGTGTCAACCTCCGCTGATAGGAAGTAAGCTGTAGTTACCTATTAGGGTGAAATATCTTTCCTTATTCTTTATATACTCTCCTGGTCATGGCCACCAGCTTCTTTAAGTATGATTTTTGCAAAATTTTGCATCATTAAATTTAATACATGCCATATGTAGGGAACATCAGTTACAGTATTTTGCTAAAACATAGCGCAGCCACAATGTTCTGAGCTTTTTCACTTTCGACAATACCCAACTGCAGTTGATGTGGTGCCATCCATAGTGAGGAAAACCCAAAAATGTTGTTTATCAAAAGGCTCTTGAACGAGTTGAAAATAAAATACTATCAATACTTACAGTAGGTAATCGTTTAGTTAATTTTGTTGAAAATCTGTAGTGCTGAGTATATGATGTGAAATGTTTTTATGTGCAATATAATCATTGTAATTTGTTATAACTAACTACAGTTAGTTACTATGCCGGGGCAATGCCGGGCTCTTCAGCTAGTTCTATGTAATTTTGATTACATATTCATTTAATGGAGATCATAGCTGTTGCACTACAGGTCTGCACTAGTCTGGCCTGAGGCTGGCTTGGGTTGAGGCGTACGATAATTGAAAATGCTTTACGCAGCTTTCATACAGTTGCGCTCAAAAGTTTACATACCCCGGCAGAAGTTCTGCTTTCTTGGCCTTTTTTTCAGAGAATATGAATGATAACACCAAAACTTTTTCTCCACTCATGATTAGTGGTTGGGTGAAGCCATTTATTGTCAAACTACTGTGTTTTCTCTTTTTAAATCATAATGACAACCCAAAACATCCAAATGACCCTGATCAAAAGTTCACATACCCCATTTCTTAATACTGTGTATTACCCCCTCTAACATCAATGACATCTTGAAGTCTTTTGTGGTAGTTGTAGATGAGGTTCTTTATTTCATCAGATGGTAAAGCTGCCCACTCTTCTTGGCCAGAAGCCTCCAGTCCCTGTAAATTCCTGGGCTGTCTAGCATGAACTGCGCGCTTGAGATCTCCCCAGAGTGGCTCAATGATATTGAGGTCAGAAGACTGAGATGGCCACTCCAGAAACTTCACTTTGTTCTGCTGTAGCCAATGACAGGTCGACTTGACCTTGTGTTTTGGATCGTTGTCATATTGGAACATCCAAGTATGTCCTATGCGCAGCTTCTGGGCTGATGAGTGCAAATTTGCCTCCAGTATTTGCTGATAATGTGCTGCATTCAGCTTTCCTTCAACTTTGACCAAGTTTCCTGTGCCTTTGTAGCTCACACATCCCCAAAACATCAGCGATCCACCTCTGTGCTTTACAGTAGGAATGGTGTTCCTTTCATCATAGGCCTTGTTGATCTCTCTTCAAATGTAACGTTTATGCTTGTGGCCAAAAAGTTCAATTTTGGTCTCATCACTCCAAATTACCTTGTTCCAGAAGTTTTGAGGCTTGTCTCTGTGCTGTTTTACGTATTGTAGGTGAGATACTTTGTGGCATTTGTGCAGTAATGGCTTTCTTCTGGAGACTCGACCATGCAGCCTATTTTTTTCAAGTGTCTCCTTATTGTGCATCTTGAAACAGCCACACCGCTAGTTTTCAGAGAGTCCAGTATTTCAGCTGATGTTATTTGTGGGGTTTTCTTTGCATCCCGAACAATTTTCCTTGCAGTTGTGGATGACATTTTTGTTGGTCTACCTGACCGTGGTTTTGTTTTTACAGAGCCCCTGATTTTCTATTTGTTATTCATAGTTTGAACACTGCTGACTGGCATTATCAATTCTTTGGATATTTTTTTGTATCCCTTTCTTGTTTTATACAGTTCAACTACCTTTTCCCGTAGATCCGATGACAATTCTTTTGCTTTCCCCATGACTCACAATCCAGAAACCACTGATTACAAGCAAACAGGTCACAGAGGAGGATGTTACCTTTTAGTGGCCATCCAAACCTATTTGTGTCAACTTCTGCTCATGTTATCAGGCCAAAATCACCAGGGTATGTGAACTTTTGATCAGGGCCATTTGGATGTTTTGTGTTGTCATTATGATTTAAAAAGAGAAAACACAGTAGTTTGACAATAAATGGCTTCACTCAACCACTAACCATGAGTGGAGAAAAAGGTATGGTGTTATCATTCATACTCAATGAAAATAGGCCAAGGAAGCAAAAATTCTGCCAGGGTATGTAAACTTTTGAGCACAACTGTATGTGATTTTGAACACGGCTAATAAAATATGTATCCAATAGGAGGACATTATCTGCTGTGGAATAAATCAAATCCTGACACCTGTACTGTATGGACTTGAAGCAGAAGCTATTAGGTGGAAAAGGGATATCAATAACAGGTTTAAATTTTTTGATGCGAAAGAAGAATTGAAACCCAAACATTTAAAAATCACATAGAACCAAATTAACAACATACAGTAATTAAATGTGAAAAAAAAGATTGGTTTCCTTAGCGTCATGAGAAGGTAGTGCGATGCTTTTATAAAAGATGTAGATATATGCCTCTTCAACAGTGCGGATACAATAACTTTAAGTGACAAATCAGTTTGCCACTCAAGATTGGCAGAATAAATATTGATGTACACATATAAAAGTGCAACAAATGTACTCAACGGAGAGTCAACAAGCTCAATAGGTACAAAATCCCACAGGAGTACTTAAATAAAGGTAGACAGTATAAGGCAATGAGCTGACAACTGTGACACTTTACTCCTACTTGTGGCAAAATTTGAACTTGAAACACTTACTTGTGCTTGGGAAGTCTGCTGGCAGTCACTTCAGCAGCTCCTCCTTTACCCTGACATAAACTTTGTATTTCTCAAAATGTAGCTCAGCACTTACTCATAGTACATGTTACATCAGTCCCTATGTGTCCTTTGCATAACCTAACAAGGTGAGGAGCTTATCATTGGGGATCCACAGGTATTTATGCTTCACCTCGATTTTAATGGTGTTGTCCTACGAAACGCGTTTTTTTTCATAAATGAATAGGTTTCCTCATCCCTTCCTATAGTCACTCCTCATGGCAACAAGGCCCTTTCTAGCAGTTTGTGAGCTTTCTCAGTCCCTCACACACAGACATCAGTCTCCAGCCATTCATGGTGTTACAATCCACTTTTTACTCAGACATCATCAATTGTCATAATCATGACTTTGCATCTCATTTTTTGTATACCATTGAATAACAACACTCTTATGGCTGTTAACTTTCTCCCTGTCTACTTTGTGGTGGCAAACCTCACGCTGTCTTAGTAAGGCTAGGTTCACACGACCATATATTCTCTCATCCAAAAAATTGGTCCAATTATGCTAATCACAGTCTGATCAGAGTTTGATAAGGGTGTGATCTGATTTCCTCGGATGAGGAGACGATGGTAAATAAAAATGTCCCCATCACCTCCATACTGTCAGTCTGTGAAAATCAGACTGCACTCAGATATCATTCAAATACGGTCTGATTTTTTCCACAAACTCATTGACTTGCATGGCTGACTGTCAATTGGTTTCAGAGAAAGATAATAAAGCCAATCACCTGACCTTAGTCCAATAGAAAACTTACGGAAGGAACTAAAGCTCAGAGTTCATAGAGGGAGATCACAGAACCTTCAGGATTTGAAAAGTTTTTGTGTGGAAGGATGGGGCAAAACTACACCTGAGCAATGAATGCAGGGCCAGAACAAGGTACTTCGGTGCCCCAGGCAGATGAAGCCAAAGGCAATCCCCTACATGAACCCTTAGCCCCCATGTAAAGGAATGGGTCAGAGACTAAGGTAACAGGACCCCTAATGCACCCCCCCCCCCCTCCGATGGGCCAGGTACCAAGCGCTGACAACCACTTCCACTAGAATTGTTACCTGTTTCACCAAAAAATACCAGCAAAAGTTAAAAAGTGATGTACTTTAGAGGCAAGTCGCACGAGGAAGTATGTTTTCATAGTTAGATATAAAATCAATCATTGCTTGGAGACCATTAAGACGATACCAGGGAAAAATAGCGATACTCATACCTGACATCGTATATTTTCAATGCCAAACCCAAGGATAGTCATGGAAACTAATATTACTTAACTATAATAGGGGCCATTTGGTTTCAATTAAGGTGTGCAGCATTTGGCGAATACCCCAATGGAAACTAAACAGGCCCCATTACAAAGGGATACATATGATGGTTTTTATATCCGTCGTGCAACAAATACAGTTTGCAACAAAACTGATGCTGGTTCTGGTGCCATTTTCCTGTATGGATAGTGGTTCTTGTGATGTATTTATATACTGATGGTGGTTCTGGTCTTGTGTTCCTGTTGGTGCTGTATTCATGTACTATTGATGGCTCTGGTGATGTATTCGCATAGTGATGATGGTTCTGGCACTGTATTCATCACCAGAACCAACATCAGTACACGAATATGAAACCAAAACCATCATCACTACATGAATAGATCACCAGAGCCATCATCCATACATAAAAATGGGACCAGAACCATCATCAGTACATGAATATGTCACCAGAACCATCATCAATACATGAATATGTCACCAGAACCAACATCAGTACATGAATACATCACCAAGCTTAGTACAGCAATCATTTATAAGCCTGGCCCGTATACATTTGTATCTCATGAATCTACAACTCCCAGTATGTCCTTAACAATAGTAAGGAGATGCTGGTAGTTGTTGTTATCAGTAATTATCAGCCGGCTTTCTCTACCATCCCATCAGTCTGCAGGCCTTTTGGCACCACACTCTCCTGTAGCCACTTAGACGCCCACCCCAGCTTCCTCTCCATTTCTCTCTCACTCTAACACCAGGCTCTACTTGGCCTCTCTCGATACAGCGAATGATTCATCTATTGTCATCTGATGTCATCGTGCACATCGCAACAGCAGCATGTTCCTCTGACTGTTGCCATTGCGATGTCCACATAGCCAGCCCCTTATGTCCTCATAGCCAACTCCTCTTGTGATGTCCACACAGCCTCTTTTACATCCCCTTAGCCAGCCCCTTATGTCACCAAAGGCAACCTCTTAAGTCCCCATAGCAAGCCCCTCTTGTGATGTCGACAGAAACCCTCTTATGTCCCCATAGTCAAACCCTTATGTCCTCATAGCCAGCCCCTCTTGTAATGTCCCCACAGCCCCCCTTATGTCCCCATTGCCAGCCCCTTATGTCCCCATAGCCAGCCCCTCTTGTGATGTCCCTATAGCTCCTCTTATGTCCTCAAAGCCAGTCCCTTATGTCTCCACAGCCAGCCCCTCCTGGAATGTCCCAATAGCCAGCCCCTTATGTCACCATAGCCAATCCGATATGTTCTCATAGCCAGCCCATCTTGTGATGTCACCAAGGTCCTTCTTATGTCCTCATAGCCAGACCCTTATGTCCCCATAGCCAGCTCCTCTTGTGATGTCACCAAAGCCCTTTTTATGTCCCCATAGCCAGACCCTTATGTCCTCATAGCCAGCTCCTCTTGTGATGTCCACACAGCCCCTCTTATTTTCCCATAGCCAACCCCTTATGTCACCATAGACAACTAGTTTCTCCAAACAGGAGGCGTCTTGAAGCTGTCATCACCAACAAAGGCTTTTGTATGATGTATTAAATAAATTTCAGTGCGTGTTCAATACTTTTCCCTGTGTCATGTAAGAGTCGTGTCGGTCTGGTAGTCGGGGGCAGGTATATCTCGCCCAGGTACTTGTCCTATGTGAATTAGGCCGCTCAGTATTTTCAGGATACTCAGGGGTTAATAAGTGTAGGAATAAAGGATGACCAGCTGGGGGTTTTCAGCGTCAGCCTGGGGCACACAGAATGCCTGTCTGTGTGAGACAAACGTGAGTGAGAGCTGTGCTCATGATCTGTGTAATGTTAGCTGGGAGGGAGAAGCCCCCCCAGTTGTTAGATAGCAACGTATTTGTTTAGTTAGCGCCGGACAGGCTAGGATTTATTTTTATGTTTTGTTTTTTCTATTTGCTTTCACTTTAATAAACCTGACCTGAGGTCAGTCAACTTGGAAACCTCCTGTCGCTTCAGAATTCAATGCGCAACCTTTGACCCCAGCAAAAGCGATCCCAGAGTGTTTTGTCACAGTCATTTCTCATTATCACACTTAATGTACGGATAACTATGGTTTGTTTTATTTGCCTGTGTGGATTGGATGGGTTGTTACTGACATCTGTTGAGAATTTCACATCAATAGCACCTTTAGAAATATATTTACTTAGAAAATTGGTGATGTGTTCAATATTTATTTCACTCCTTGTATATGGATAGGTGGATGTGATTTCCTCCAGTAATAACAACAGGAAATAATTGGAAATAGTCTCACGTCCTTTTTATTACTGGGACTATTTATTGAATTAAACCATATTGTGGCAAATTTATCAATACTGTCTAATTCTTAAGCGTCACTGTTTTAAAATGTGCCTGATTTTCGCAGTGGCTCATGCTGTTTGATAAATCTGTCTCATTTTAAGACTGTCTACTTTATAGTAGGCTTACTTTATGCTATAAATGTGTGCCACAATTTTTGCTCAATGTGTCAGTGTTAGGCAACACCCCTTTCCCAGAAGCCACACCCCTTTCAGTAAGACCATGCCCCTTGTTTAAATTGAAATTTTTTAAAACACATAAAGAATATAGAGCAGGTCGCAAAAAACAATTTTTTTCTGCAAATTTATCAAGAATTCTGGCACACTTCGCTGGATAAATCACACACACATTCATGGTTCCTTACAATACAGCCAAGTATTGCATCATGATTTTGCATTCAATGTAAGCACACAATGCCAATCCCTATTGAATGATTGCAGGCAGGGATTGAAAGCTAATTGGTGAACAATATGGAAAGTCATTGGTATTGAGTAACCTCAATTAATTAACACATTCTACTAAATGAAAGCGGAGTAGCCCTTTAAGTAATTTGCCCCTTATATAGTACTTATTGCCTATGATAGCCCTGTGTCCATGCCTGATGATATAGTGGATACTTACCCGCTGTTTAGTTAGGTTCCAGAGTGCTGCTGATACTGTGGCGTTCTGGTAGGAACATATTACATGGAAAGAATGTGTAACCTTCTGAGTATGTATGAGCGTTAAGTCATAGGCAACCTAAAAGTATTCCCGGCTTCAGTGTAACCTGGAGGATACAATATTTATGTCTTCTAAAATGTGCATACTCAGTGCTGGGTTCTCCTAAGGCCGGATTCACATAGCATTTAGGCCACACGTCAGTGGCTCCATTGGATCTCCTATATGAAGGCCTGAGAAAAGGGATTGAAGTGGACCTCCTGATGAGGCCAATGATTTTAAATGAGGTAAACGGAGTAACTTTGTGGACTGTTTTACTTCCATTTTGTCAAAGTCCAAATTTCTCAGCCGAGCACTGAAGATTGATCAACTGCACTTTTGTGCCCAAAAAGGCGGCCTCTGACAGAGGCAAGACAGAACACAAAGTGGCTCCATCTACGACATTTAAAAAAAATGGTACCGTCAAGGGGTCTGCCCAAATGCCATTTTTCAGGGCTTCAAATGGGAGCTTCTGACTCTTGATGGGTGAACCAGGGGTCTTGCAGGGTTGAGCAGGAAGGAGCGCAGCCTCCGCTCCAGATCTGGGTGCAGGGCTTCCGGGTTTCCGGTCGGCGCACATGGGCACGCCGAGGCACCCCCTGATGACGCGGCCAGGAAGGTCAGTACAGAGGAGGTACTTCCGAGGCTGACCGGAAGTAGGGCTGAGGATGCCGGGTGGAAGATTTAAATAGGGAGAAAGTGTGGAGATTCTCCCTGCTACATGCGGTCCCCGGCATGATGGAGGCCAGCAAACAGCAGCAGCACCAGCATCAGTAGCAGCAGCCACCATAGCGGCAGCAACCTAAGATGCATGTTTCTACAGGCAAGCGGAGCGGACGTTCCAGCAGCCATTTTATGCCGCACAGCAGAAAATCCGGCACAATGGACAAATCTCCATCCTCAAAAAAACCCTTATTGGATTCTATTCCTCCTCCAGACGGCTGAGTCTGATTGATGAGTGATCTTCGTGAAAGTTCACCTTGTAATTGGGGTTCCCTTCTCTTATTTTCATTAATTAGGGAAGGAAGAGAATGCGAAAATCCAAGCACAGATGTTTCCCCATGTGTAATAAAGAATTACCAGTCCCTTGGGGCAAGAGATTATGCCATTCCTGCATAGGACAAGTGCTATGCGAAGAAACCCCAGATTTCGCCTCTGAGCTAAGATCAGTGATCAAATTGGACGTCAAAAGTGCCTTTAGATCCCTCAAATAGGGGGATTAGGTCAGAGAGCAGAAAACCGCCATGTACCCCCAGTCTGAGTCCTCTAGCTCTGGGGAAAAAGACTCGGATGTATCAGATTCTTCCTCATCCTCCGACGATGGAATGGGCGGGAGCCACTGTTTTCCTCTAGTAGAGGTAGAAAGTTTGGTTAAGGTGGTAAGATCCACTATGGGGGTGATAGACCCTCGCCCCGACAAAATATTACAGGACGTAAAGTCTGGGGGATTGGGCCAGAGGAAGAGGAGAAACCTTTGAAGACAATGAAACCTTGAAAGACTCATTAGATAAAAAGGCTGATGCTTTTCTTAAAGGGCATGGGAAACATCAGGGGGGGTAATCTTAGGCCCGCTATAGCAGCCACCTGTACCTCTACATCCCTTATGATATGGGTGAATCAACTAGAGAAACAACTCTGGGATGGGTTACCCAGGAACAAAGTGCTGGAGCCCATCTCCTTGATAAGGGGGGCAGCACGTTTCTTGGCAGATTTTTCAGCTGACTCAGTCAGATTAGCATCCAAGTCTGCAGCTCTTTCGAACTCAGCCCCGCAGAGCACTTTGGCTTAAATGCTGGCTGGGATTTGCAGACCAAATTAAGGTTATGCTCGATCCCATGTGAAGGAGAGTTTTTGTTTGGAGAGACATTAGATGACATCCTTCAGAAGGCAGGGGACAAGAAAAAAGGGTTCCCTAACCTGGCCATCCCCACTCTCAAATGGTCCTTTCAGAGTACAAAATTCTTCCGTAGCAGGCCCACGAGGGAGCTGAGTAGATGGGATGAGGGGAAGAAAAAAGATAAGGGTTTCTTCTTCGAAAGCTCCTCCCGGGATAGGAAGCCCTCAAAGTGACAGTCTTTCCCAGATGAGGGGCAGATTATCCCGTTTCCTTCCAGCCCAGGAAAAAATTTCAAACAGTCCCTGGATACTAAATCTTGTCAGGACAGGCCTTCGGATAGACTTCCATTTACTCCCTCTCCAGATGTTTGTCTTGACTCCCCTATGGTCCTCTCCGGAAGAACAATAGGCCCTGGAGTGTGAGGTTGTGGACCTTGTAAGCAACATCGTTCTCCAGGAAGTTCCCCCTCGAGATTGGAGGAAGGGATTCTACTCCCCATTGTTCCTGGTAAACAAACCAGATGGATCATACCGGACAATCATAAATTTGAGGGAGTTGAACGGTTATGTAGAAAACTCAAATATTCAAGATGGAGTCAATAAAGTCGACAAGCAAAATACTGTTTCCAAATTGCTTCATGACGGTTCTGGATCTCAGCGACGTATACTACCACATCCCTATACACAAAGACTCTCAGAGATTCCTCAGAGTAGTGGTCTCCATAAAAGGAGAAATAAAATGTTTCCAGTACAAAGCCCTTCCCTTTGGGTTATCAATAGCCCCTGAGGTATTTACCAAATTAGTGGCGGAGGCGATGGCGCACCTGAGAGAACAGGACATTTTGATAGTCCCTTATTTGGGCGACTTTCTGGTAACAGACAATTCAGCTCAACTTTGCAGAGAACAGTTAAGCAGAGTAATGACTACCCTAGTAGACTTGGGCTGGCTCCTAAACCTGAAAAAGTCAAGACTCGAGCCATAGACGGTATAGGAGTTTCTAGGATTAATATTGGAATCTTGGAAGCAAGAGTGCCGCCTCCCAGTAGAGAAAAGGGGAAAGATTATAGACCAGGTATCAATAGCCTCACAGAACCCATCCACGACTTTGAGGAAGGCCATGTTCCTGCTAGGTTTCCTTACTGCTTGTTTGCCAGCGGTTCAGTGAGCCCAGCTACACACCAGGGACCTCCAGTGGCAGTGGGGCATTTTAAAGAGAAAAGCCTCATTAAAAGGTAATTTAGAGAGACACAAGATTCTGTCTGTGACCACTGCTCATTCCCTAAATTGGTGGGAAGATATGAGCAATCTGTCCAAAGGGGTTCCTTGGGTAACAAAGGTGTCCTGAGCAGTTAGCACCAACGCAAGCCCTACTGGATTGGGTATCACCTGGGCGACAAGGTAACTCAGGGGATTTGGAGAGGCCAGGAGCTCGAGGTATCCTCAAACCAAAAAACGGCTATTGGCAGTGAGTTACGCCCTGTTAGAGTTCCTGGGTACTCTGCAAGGTCATCATGTACGAATATTTTCAGACAATCAGGTAGCAGTGGCCTATCTAAATCATCAGGAGGGAACCAGGTCACGGGCCCTAATGGACATAACATCCCAGATTTTCAGTTTGGCAAAAAACAATCTCCTATGCCTATCGGCACTACACATTCGGGGGGTAGAGAATCAAAGGGCAGACTTATTGAGCCGCGCTCAATTAAGACAGGGCGAGTGGGCTCTGAGCGAGTCTGTTTTCAGATTGTGGAAATGTGGGGCCTACGGTAATAGATCTTTTTGCCAATATCGACAATAAATAGAGTATTTTTGCTCCCTAGATCTCAGAGGCAATCCTCAGGCTATAGATGCCTTTATGATCCCGTGGAATCAGAGCTTGGCCTATGCCTTTCCCCCGGTCGTTTTCATCCCAGCAGTTCTAAGGAAGATCAGGGAGGACAAGGCGTGAATAATACTTTTGGCCAAAAAGAACTTGGTTCTCCTGGCTGAGGATGATGTCTATCACAGATCGTTGGGTTCTTTCAGAACTACCGGACCTTCTTTCTCAGGGACCAGTGTTCCGCCCTCGGGAAGCAAACCTACATTTGACAGCATGGAATTTGAAAGGGCGCTGTTGAGGGATAGAGGGTTTTCACCAAATTTGGTCTCCACCCTGCTAAAGAGTAGGAAAATTGTTACCATGAAAGATTATGGGAAAACCTGGAGGAAATTTCTATCAACCTCAGGGGTGAGAATCCAGGATGGGGTTCCAATTATGGCAATCCTGGAATTTCTGCAGAAGGTGATGGAACGTGGCCTGGCAACCAGCACCTTAAAGGTCCAGGTAGCAGCCCTAGGGGCCTTATATAATCAAGACATAGCAGGCAATTCATGGGTGGCGTGATTTATTAGAGCCTCTGCAAGTACTAGGCCCATTGTTAGCAAGAAACTAGCGCCATGGGATTTAAATCTAGTCCTATCAGCCCTGACAGGTCCTGCATTTGTACCTCTAGATTCCCTCTCAAGGTCCTGTCACTTAAAACGGTCCTCTTTGAGGCTTTAACATCAGCCCGGAGGGTAAGAGACATACAGGCCTTATTATCAGGCCCTCCCTTCGCTAAAATCATAGAGGATAGGGTTTTTTTAAGAACTGACCCTGCTTTCTTGCCAAAAGTAGCATCTCGTTTCCACAGATACCAAGAGGTAGTCCTTCCTTCCTTTTGTTCTAACCCCAAGAATATGGAGGAAGAAAAATTCCACACCTTAGATGTTTGGTTCAGTACCTAGAGTCCATCCAGGGGTGTAGGAAGGACGGATCTCTGTTTGTATGCCTTCAGGGGCCTAGGAAGGGCCTCAAGGCCTCCAAAGGTACCTTGGCAAGATGGATAAAAGAGGCGATAGCTTTGGCCTACTCATCAGGCAACCTCCTGGGCAGAAAGGTCAGAGGTATCAATAGAGCAGATCTGTAAGGCTGCCGCTTGGTCATCACCTTCTACCTATTTCAGACACTATCGGCTGGACCTAGCCTCTTCTTCTGACCTAACCTTCAGGAGAAGGGTTCATCAGGCTGTAGTCCCTCCCTAAGTTACAACTCTCTGTAATTCTCTCCGTGGTGCTGTAAAGGGGATGCAGAGACTGGTTTATGCCCTACACTCCCTACATGCGCTCCCGAGAAGCTTGTACAATTGATAGGCTATATGTCTGATATATTTTGTATTTCTTATAATATTGTCATATTGTGTATGTATATTATTTCAAATGTTCGGTAATGCTGCTCTAATGTAGAATGCAGTGTACATATATTTCTTGTGTCGATGTGTAGGGAAAGTGTAGGAATTAGATTAGCCCACTAGAGGGGGCACAATAGGATACGATAGGATTTAGTTAGTTAGGAGGGGCCAACTGGGTGTAAGTTAGAGAGAGCTTCCTGAATTCAGTTAGTTGGGGCTGGGAGCCCGGACGAGTCAGTTGAGTCCCGTAATGTTAAGCACGGAGCCCAGCTGTCCAGGGCCTATGGGCTGAAGGTCACTTGGTAGTGGCGGAATACAGGGCAGCATCAGGATGGTAGCGGCTAATTTCAGGGGGAACCATCCCAAATGTCTGGTTCGAAACAGACAGGGGATTCCTGGAGCATTTTGATCTGACCAGTCATGAAGCTGCAGTACTGAAGTCGACGGTCTGACCCTGCGATATTCCTGGAGGAGTAAGGGACAGCACAAGGAAAGGAAAAGTTATACTCTGTGGAGAATTTTGTGCTGCCTTTGTGATGAAACTGGACGCGCTCTGTAAAGAACTGAGTAAAGTTAATTTGTAGGAACTGAATATGGACTCTGACTGTCATTGCGTGATATTCAAGAGAAGAAAGCCCAAGCAGACCGGGGTGGACTCTGAAGTGCAAGTTAGTGAATTACCAAGTGCACAACAGAAGGGAAAATATGTTTATGTAACGGAGGGCCAGGGTGTGCTATTGCTGCCATGACTACATCCCTGGCCTCCATTGCAGTGCTGTCATTGGGAAAGGCGAAAGACATAGTTACTTACCGGTAACATGATTTCTCAGAGCCCATGACAGTACCAGTTTAATCCCTCCTGTCACGTGTGTGGTGAGCAAACGTTCACTGTTTGTGGTGTGATTTATGTATAGACACAGTGTGTTTTCTGATAAGCAGTATGATAAAGATATATAATTGTTACCATTAACCTGGAGGTCCTCCTATCTTCTGTAAACCAACTGATGCGAGGGGGAGGTACCGCCCTTTTATCTGTAGGTTTTCGGTCCCTGAAGGGCGGATCCCCTCTCTCCATGGTGGTGTCATGGGCACTGAGAAATCCTGTTACCGGTACATCAGAGGGAAAGCCGACAACTGGGGGCCGATGTTTATAGCCTGGGAAGGGAGTAATACCATTGGAGCTTCCCAGGCTATTAAAATCAGCTCACAGCTGTATACGTAGCCTTTACTGGCTATTAAAATGTGGTGCCCTAAAAAAAATTACGTAGGGTCCCCCTATAATAGCCAGCAAAGGCTATGCAGACAGCTGTGGGCTGATATTAATAGCCTAGGAAGGGGCCATGGCTACTGGCCCCCCAGGTTAAAAACATCAGCTATCAACCACCCCAGAAAAGTCGCATCTCTAAGATGCCCCATTTTAATAGCAAGTAATTGCTAAGTATACAGTTGTGAGTTGGGAGCTGATATTAATAGTCTGGGAGCTCCATGGGTATTACCCCCTTCCCAGGCTATAAACATTGGCCCCTAGCCATCGGCTTTCCCTCTGCTGTTTAAGAAAATTGTGCGGGAGCCCACGTACTAATTGTATATGTCACTGACATGTATACATACAGCTCTGGCAAAAATTAAGAGACCACTGCAAAATGTTCAGTTTGTGTGATTTTTCACTTTATAGGTATGTCTTTGAGTAAAATGTAATTTTTTTCATTTATTCTATAAACTACTGACAACATGTCTCTGAATTTCCAAGCAATACCTTTTGTATTTTTTTCTGCAAAGGAGAAATGGTCAAAATTACAAAAAAAAACCCCAGTGCTTTCAGACCTCAAATAATGCAAAGAAAACAAGTTCATAATCAATTAGAAACAACAATACTAATGTTTTAACTCAGGAAGAGTTCAGAAATCACTATTTTGTGGAATAACCACGATTTTTAGTCACAGCTTTCATGTGTCTTGATATGCTTTCCACCAGTCATTCACATTGCTTCTGGCGCAAAAATTTAAGCAGTTCTTCTTTGTTTGATGGCTTGTGACCAGGGTCATACTGGCCCACCGGAGGATTCTCCAGTGGGTCCAGGCACTGACACCTGCAGGCATACTGGCCAGCAGCTGCCTAGGGCCCTCAATGCTCTAGGGGCCCCCAGCCAGTGGCTATGGGACCCCTGAGTAAAGGGGCCCATCCTGTGTCAGTGGAGCAGCAGCGGGTGACAGGAAACCACGCCTGTCCCCGCTGCTAAAGAGAAATGAATATTCACGCTTCTCCATGCCCCCATGGGCGCAGCTGGATGACGTCATCATTCAGCATGCGGCTGTTTCAGACAGAAAGCTGCCGGCGAGAAAGAGGCTGCCGGGATGTGCTGTGAGATGTGAGTGGTGCTGTGTGTCTGTCTGTGTGCGTGTGTGTACGTGGTGCAATGCGGTACTTTGTGTGTGTGTGTGAGTGAGAGAGAGTGGTGCAGTGCTGTGTGTGTGTGTATTGAAGATGTGCGTATTGGAGATTGGCAATGATGGGGTGGTGGGGAAGGATGATGGGGGTTGTGGGGAAGGAGGCAATGATGGAGGTGGTGAAATGGACAATGATGGTGTGGTGGGGAAGAAGGCAATAATGCTTGTGGTGGAAAGGACAATGATGGTGGTGGGGGGAGGCAATGATGGAGGAGTTGAAATGGGCAATGATGGGGGTAGTGGGGGAGAAAGCAATGATGGTTGTGGTGTAAAGGACAATGATGATAGTGGTGGAAAAGACAATGGTGGTGGTGGAATGGGTAATGATGGGGGTTGTGGGGGAGAAGGCAATGATGGAGGTGGTGGAAAGGGCAATGATAGGGGTGGTGAGGGAGAAGGCAATGATGGGCTGCATTATACCCTATGAGGGGGCTGCATTATACTTTATGAGGGGGCTACATTATATTCTGTAGGAGGGACTGCATTATTCTCTCAGGGGACTACATTATATTCTGGGGGCTACATCATACTATATGAGGGGGCTACAGTATACTCTATGGGGGGCTACATTATATTCTGTGGTGGGCCTGCATTATTCTCTCGGGACTACATTATATTCTTGGGGGGCTACATCATACTATATGAGGGGGGGCAGCATTATGCCCTATGAGGGGGCTACAGCATACTCTATGGGGGGCTTCATTATACTATATGAGGGGGGCTGCATTATACCATATGAGGGTGCTACATTATATTCTATGGTGGGGACCTCATTATACCTTATGAGGGGGTTGCATTATATTTTGTGGGGTGCTACATTATATTCTATGAGGTGGGCTGCATTATATTCTATGAGAGGGGGCTGCATTATATTCTATGAGGGGGCTACATTATATTCTATGAGGGGGGGCACATTATATACTATGAGGGAGGCTACATTATATTCTATGAGGGGTGCTGCATTGTATTCTATGAGGGAGGCTACATTATACTCTATGAGGGTGGCTACATTATTCTCTATGAGAGGGGGCTGCATTATATTCTATGGGGGGCTACATTATATTCTATGAGGGGGCTACATTATATTCTATGAGGGAGGCTTCATTATATTCTACGAGGGAGGCTACATTATATTCTATGACGGGGCTACATTATATTCTATGAGGGAGGCTACATTATATTCTATGAGAGGGGGCTATATTATATTCTATGATAGGGCTACATTATATTCTATGAGGGGGCTACATTATATTCTATGAGGGAGGCTACATTATATTCTATGAGGGGGGCTACATTATATTCTATGAGGGGGCTACATTATATTCTATGAGGGGGAAAAGCTCACAGACACAAAAAGAGGAATTAAAAATCCTCCAAAAATTGAAAAAAATCACAGAGAAAAACGCAGAGATGATTACCTGCTGAAGCCTCCAAACAAATGCACTAGCAGGGCGCATCGGACCCGATTAATGATGGCAAAAACACAGGTGCAGAAAATACCGATGAAACAACCACTTTCAATCCAGTGTTGGCTGTTTGGCATTAGTGCACAAAAAGATAAGAGATAATAGTCTGTATGTGGTATTGTTCACACAGGGAATGCAGAGCATCTGGTTTACAGCCTATTAGTAACGCACATACAGGCGGGCCACCCAGTGCTGCAAAATGCATGCTGTGTGAATTGAGGCCTACAGTTTACAGAGCCATCTTGGTCCGACTGCGCCCTGCAAGATAAAGTGCAAAAAAAACACATATCAATGTATGTAAGGTATTAGTTTATATTGGGGCCTCAATATGTAAGCTGGCAACCCGCGTCAAGGGTCCTTACATTTTGCCAGACCTAACGCTAAACATTGAGTAAAAGCTCACAGACACAAAAAGAGGACTTATGAGGGGGCTACCCCAATCCCTGCTACATAATTAAGACGTGTACTACCTTATATTATACCCTGATTTTAGCGTGTTTTACCACACAATTGGTGGTCTTGTATTTATTTCTATGTAGCTACATAGTGGGCCCCAAGAATGATTTTCTCTGGTGAACCCAGGGAGCTCCAGTCCAACGCTGCTTGTGACTAGCCATCATCCTCTTGATTACATTCCAGAGGTTTTTAATGGGGTTCAGGTCTGGAGATTGGGCTGCCCGTAACAGGGTTTTGATATGGTGGTCTCTTAATTTTTGCCAGAGCTGTATATAATGTATATATCTATTCTGTATGTGTTTACTGTATGTAATCCATCTCTTCTATCCTGTTGGCTCCTGCTGTGATTTTACAGTACACGGCAGATGATTTGCTGGTTTTCTTCTGTCTAGCTATCTATGTAATATATATACATATATACAGGGAGGTTCATAAGTAGATGGACAGAAAATAATAACATTTATTTTGATTTATATATAAAATTATATTTACTAACACAAGCATAACATTAAGATATGTAAGATGAGAATGGCACTAGGCAGCAAATACAAATGATTCAGGAATAAAAGTAGGATCCTATTAAAGACACTTCTGGCACATGTGTAGCAGCAACTGGTGGGTGGTGCTCAACATCAGAGATTTATATAAGTCCAAATAAAGAAAAATAGAAGTGGCACTCACCCCAATGTTGCTGTGAATCAAAGTGCTTTATTCATATTATGCAAGAATGGGCATAATACGGAGAGGCGGCTGGTAAAAGAAGCGGTGCAGGGGAGGAAAAAAGGACTTGTCCTTTTTTCCTCCCCTGCACCGCTTCTTTTACCAGCCGCCTCTCCGTATTATAATAATAATAGTAATAATTTTTATTTATATAGCGCCAACATATTCCACAGCGCTTTACAACTTATAGAGGGGATTTGTACAGACAATAGACATTACAGCATAACAGAAATCACAGTTCAAAATAGATACCAAGAGGAATGAGGGCCCTGCTCGCAAGCTTACAACCTATGAGGAAAAGGGGAGACACGAGAGGTGGATGGTAACAATTGCTTTAGTTATTTGGACCAGCCATAGTGTAAGGCTCGGGTGTTCATGTAAAGCTGCATGAACCAGTTAACAGCCTAAGTATGTAGCAGTACAGACACAGAGGGCTATTAACTGCATAAAGTGTATGAGAACATGATGTGAGGAACCTGATAATGTGTTTTTTTTTTTTTTTTTAATAGGCCACACAGGGATAGTTAGGTTAATGCGTTGAGGCGGTAGGCCAGTCTGAACAAATGCGTTTTTAGGGCACGCTTAAAACTGTGGGGATTGGGGATTAATCGTATTAACCTAGGTAATGCATTCCAAAGAATCGGCGCAGCACGTGTAAAGTCTTGGAGACGGGAGTGGGAGGTTCTGATTATTGAGGATGCTAACCTGAGGTCATTAGCGGAGCGGAGAGCACGGGTAGGGTGGTAGACTGAGACCAGAGAGGAGATGTAGGGTGGTGCTGAGCCATGGAGTGCTTTGTGGATGAGGGTAGTAGTTTTGTACTGGATTCTGGAGTGGATGGGTAGCCAGTGTAAAGACTGGCACAAGGTAGAAGCATCGGTGTAACGGTTGGTGAGGAATATGATCCTGGCAGCAGCATTCAGGACAGATTGGAGCGGGGAGAGTTTGGTAAGAGGGAGGCCGATTAGTAGAGAGTTACAATAGTCCAGACGAGAATGAATAAGTGAGACAGTAAGAGTTTTTGCAGAGTCGAAAGTAAGAAAAGGGCGAATTCTAGAAATGTTTTTGAGATGCAGATAAGAAGAGCGAGCCAGTGATCGGATGTGGGGGGTGAATGAAAGCTCGGAATCAAGGATGACCCCAAGGCAGCGGGCATGTTGCTTGGGAGTAATGATTGAACCGCACACGGAGATGGCAATGTCAGGCAAAGTTAGGTTAGTAGAGGGAGAGAACACGAGGAGTTCAGTTTTTGACAGGTTCAGTTTCAGATAGAGGGAGGACATGATGTTAGAGACAGCGGTAAGACAATCACTGGTGTTTTCTAAGAAGGTCGGAGTGAAAGCAGGAGAAGAGGTGTATAATTGGGTGTCGTCAGCATAGAGATGGTACTGGAAACCAAATCTACTGATTGTTTGTCCAATAGGGGCAGTATACAAAGAGAAGAGGAGGGGGCCTAGGACTGATCCTTGAGGAACCCCAACAGTAAGGGTATTATGCCCATTCTTGCATAATATGAATAAAGGACTTTGATTCATAGCAACATTGGGGTGAGTGCCACCTCTATTTTTCTTTATTTGGACAAGCATAACATTGACAATTAAATTCTATTGTGAACAATAATACAAAAGCCCTTAAATTTTATCAACGCAGGTGCTCAAACTGTTTTCCATCACAATTTGCACAGCTTTGAAGTCTCCTTACGCTTCGACAAACATTTTTGCACAAGTCTCTGGGTATTAATTTCTTGAAATGCATCTCTTATGTAATTTTTCAAATCACTGACACTTTTTGTTTTTCGACTATAAACTTTGTCCTTGACTACTCCCCCCAAAAAAAAATCCATTGGGGTCCAGTCTGGTGAACATGCCGGCCAATCAAGTGGGCCTCTTTGGCCAATCCATTTATTAGAAAATGTTCCACCAAATAGATTTCAGGATTCGCATGATGGAAGCTCGTGAAATTCCCAATTCTAAAGAGACTCTTCTGGTGGACTTTTTTTAGACTCTGAACAAATGTTTCAGCAACAAGTGGTTTATTATTTTCTGTACAGGCTGTTTTGGGTTGACCGGTTTTTGGAGCATTAAAGGGAACCTATCACCCCGTTTTTTTCGGTATGAGATAAAAATACTGTTAAATAGGGCCTGAGCTGTGCATTACAATAGTGTAGTTTGTGGACCCCGATTCCCCACCTATGCTGCCGAAATACGTTACCAAAGTAGTAATTTTCGCCTGTCAATCAGGCTGGTCAGGTCGGATGGGCGTGGCTTCTTCCCCCAGATATTGCGTAGTTTTCCGTTGGTGGCGTAGTGGTGTGCGCATGTCCAAGGTCCCCAATCCTGCACGGGGGGGTGAAAATAGCAGCGATGTCCGTTATTCCATTGGTGGTCGGTGGGCGCGGCCATCTTCCTTTGGCCGCGCGTGCGCAGAAGCGGCGCTCTGCTGGCCGCGGCTTCAGGAAAATGGCCGCCGCGATCTCCATCTGCGCACGCGCGGCATCCCGCGGCCATTTTCCTGAAGCCGCGGCCAGCAGAGCGCCGCTTCTGCGCACGCGCGGCCAAAGGAAGATGGCCGCGCCCACCGACCACCAATGGAATAACGGACATCGCTGCTATTTTCACCCCCCCGTGCAGGATTGGGGACCTTGGACATGCGCACACCACTACGCCACCAACGGAAAACTACGCAATATCTGGGGGAAGAAGCCACGCCCATCCGACCTGACCAGCCTGATTGACAGGCGAAAATTACTACTTTGGTAACGTATTTCGGCAGCATAGGTGGGGAATCGGGGTCCACAAACTACACTATTGTAATGCACAGCTCAGGCCCTATTTAACAGTATTTTTATCTCATACCGAAAAAAACGGGGTGATAGGTTCCCTTTAAGGATTGAGCCAGTGGCATCGAATTTGTCACGAATGCGGTAAATGGTTTGTCTCTTTGGGGCTTGAGTACCAAATGTTTCAACCCAATTTGCTCTAACTGTTTCAGCATTTTGAGATTTCCAATACTCTTTTAAAATCCATTTTCTTTGATCTGTATTTAAATTATTTGCCATTATGGGTTACCTGAATTATCTGAAAAGAAACAGATTTGGGGGAGATTTATCTGTGAAAACTGGATCTGTGAAACTCACTCAGTTGCCCTTAGCAACCAATCAGAGTCCACCTTTCATTCTCCAAAGAGTCTGTGAAGAATGAAAAGTGGAATCTGATTGGTTGCAACTAAGTCAGTTTCACTTTGCACCTTGTTTGATAAATCTCCCCCTTCATAACCCTATTACACATTCTGTCCACCTACTTTTGGACCACCCTGTATATACTGTATGTGTGTGTGTCACTGACATCTTTATATCTATGTATTCTATGTGTATATATCTATTCTATCTATTCTACACTAACCTGTCAGTGTGATTTTACTGTATGCGGCACATAAATTCCCAGCTTTTACAAGGAGATCAGTGTGTAAAAATCGGACAGCACTCGCATGGTCCGAGTGCTGTGTGATTTTTTTTCTCACACCTATTGACTTCTATTGCAGGATGCGATCCGATTTCAGACTACAATCGCAGCATGCTCCGAGTTTTTTCCAGTCCGATCATGATCCGATCCGAGCAGGAAAAAAAAAAGCAGATGAACACACAATGATAAAATTACATTGGTCCGAATGCAATCTGATTTTTAATCGGATTACATTCACCTGATTTAATTGCAAGTGGGAATGAGCCTTTAGTTAAGTTTCCTGGAATTTTACATATGAGACAGGTGCCAAATTCTCAGAAATTTGCATATTATTATTATTTTATTTTTTTTTAACTAGGAGACTGTTTGAGGTTTTAACTTTTGTCCCATTTGTCAGCTCTGGTGTAACGTGACTCTAGGAGCAGCTGACTTGTCAGAAAGTTTTCGACGTAGAAGACCTGGTAGTTCCACGCAGCGAAGCATTAATTTGTGATAAATGACCATGTAGACAGCATCTTCCTACTAGAAGTCAGAATTTTGACATCACCAAGTATCATAAACTTATTTCTTTTGCATTATATTCATAAGCGCATCTAGGTGGTAGTCAGGCCAGGCACAATTTTTCGACACAAACTAATGTAAAATTGTAAAATGGTGGAGTGCCTATAGGACAGTGCATAGGAATTGAATTAGTATAGGAAATAATACTACTTATAATTCTCAATAAAAAAAACTGGTACTTGTCCCAAATGGACAACCTCTTTTCATGACGAGACCTCCACAGTGATCAGATATCTGATCTCTGATGGTCCAACTGTTAATGCCACCAAAGATCAGATCTTAGTGCCAGGTGGACACACATAATAAATGATAGTGCCAGGTCTTCTGAAGCTAGAAGTGGTTTTTCAGTGGTAGCACTTTGCACCTTCTATAAGTCCATCACCTACAAGGAAATTGATAAGCTCCTAATAATCCAGCTGGACCCAAATTAGAGGTGCACGTTAGTGAAAAATCATTTGAAAGACATTCTTGGATCATACATATATATATTGTTACAGGATCTGGGCGCCGCTATACACTAGGAAGCGTACAAGGCGCCTAAACTTGCAAAGTATCATCTGTGACCTTTCTCCTTCCAGGCGCTGATATTAGGTATGTAGGGTGGGGAGTTTCATCCCATATTCAGGTTTTACTACTTATGCCCTATCAAATGGATTTAACAAAAAAAAAAATAATAGAAACCAAGTGTTCCTCCACACAGAACGAAATAGATATTAACTTCAGGCCAGACGCTTAACAGCAACAGGCAAAGAATCTGCCTGCAGCAATGCTGAGTACGTGGCACATGGTGACACGTCAGGATTTATGCATGTGATACAGTATCCGCACTCATTCTCACACAGGTCACTGCTCCTCCGCTTTTTAACGGCTTGTGTACTAAGTTATTATGAACTGGTTAGGAAGGACTGGATATCTACTGGTTGGAGGTAGTGGTCACAAAACTTTGCCTGATGATCCAAGGTTACCAGGGTCCAGAGGATAATATGGTGGTGTTTTAAGTGGTCTTTTACATGGTTGGAAAGAGAAAAGATGATAGGTTAATTGTTTATGCTTTAATTATGAGACTTAATACATTTTGGTTAAGTTTGGTTTAAAGGGAGTTTTCCGAAATGTTGCAATATCCTAAAATAGGGAATGTTAAACAGGGTGGGCCATGTATATGGATACACTTAATAAAATGGGAATGGATGGTGATATCAACTTGCTCTTTGTGGCACATTAGTATATGGGAGGGGGAAAACTTTTCAAGATGGGTGGTGACCATGGCGGCCATTTTGAAGTCGGCCATTTTGGATCCAACTTTATTTTTTCCAATGCGAAGAGGGTCATGTGACACATCACACTTATTGAGAATTTCACAAGAAATACAATAGTCTGCTTGGCTTTAACTTAACTTTATTCTTTCATGAGTTATTTACAAGTTTCTCTTTGTTTACAGCCATTGACAGTTCGCAGAGGTTAACACGTGAGGAGGGATAGAAATTGTGCTGATGTCTGGTGAACGCAGTACCCGGGTCATTGCAGCAGATTTCAATGCAAGACACCCTACACAAGAAAACTGTCACCATTCCCTTGTTATTTAGGTGTATCCATATAAATGGCCCACCCAAAAAAGTTTGCCTCACCACTGAACATAATGTTCTGTTTAAGATGAGGGTCCTGTTCCAATTTTTATTTTGCCCATTCTGCAAATTTAGCGCCCTGATCTGGCATCAGTCGAACATCCCTTCGACGGATATTAGCTACTTACAAATGGCACCCTTACAAAATCCAGCTGCTGCAGCATCTCAACAAGGATGAGCCAGACCGGCATGCTGAATTTGCAGAATGGGCAAAGCAAAAATAGGCCTTCACCATCTTGGTCAACCTCTCCCCCCTCGTCATAAACACACCCACAGATAGCTCTTGCTGATGTGATGGTCTCATGAAAATGGCTCAGTTGGTGGACATCCCCCCCGAGTTGTACCTGGTGTGCGTGGCCGTCCTCTATACTCCTTTTGGGCAAAAAGAGATGGTACCTCTGCCACCAGCGTTGTCTGAGGGTAATCTTTTGAGCAAGTCTTCCACTACGGCCCTTTGACATGCATGCACTGAAAATGACATGTCTGCCTCTGACATTAGAGAAGCAAATTTCCATGGGTAAAGAAAGTTGCACAACCACTATTTCATGGTGGACAAAATTCTTTCACGCAAGAGTCTTGGGAAAGGCATTTGGATATGAACTCTGCCATGTGGCAGACTACAAAGAGTCAAACGTTCAGTGTCCTCACCAGGAACAACACTAACCATTCTCCTGTGAGAGCAGGAGTTATATTTATCTATCATGACTTCATTTTAGTTTCTTTCTACATGTATTTCTTCCCTTCCAAGATGGAGTCCATGATCAGATAAGGGATCTCTGGAATGTCTTTGTATATCGGATTAAGAAAAAAACATAGGAAAGTGAAAGAAGTGAAACTTAGAAGCTAGTATGACCCCCTAGGCCACAAGCTGAGTGTTAACAGTGTTAATTTAGCCAATTAGCCAATTTAGCCATCTCATGCTACCCCCCCAACGAACCTATCCATTACAGTAAACAGCTGCCCACTCTCCCCAGTCCCACAAGCTCGCTGCCTCGGGGTAAACCTTGACACTGATCTCTCCTTCAAACCGCATATCCAAGCCCTTTCTATTTCCTGCCGCCTTCAACTCAAAAATATTTTACGGATCCGTACATTCCTAAACCAAGAATCTGCAAAAACCCTAGTCCATGCCTTCATCATCTCCCGCCTCGACAACTGTAACTTCCTGCTCTGTGGCCTCCCCTCTAACACTATTTCACCCCTCCAATCTATTCTAAACTCAGCTGCCCGACTAATCCACCTGTCCCCCCGCTATTCTCCGGCCTCTCCCCTCTGTCAATCCCTTCACTGGCTCCCCATTACCCAGAGACTCCAGTACAAAAGCCTAACCATGACATAAAAGGCCATCCACAACCTGTCTCCTCCATACATCTGTGACCTCGTCTCCCGGTACTTTCCTGCACGCAACCTCCGATCCTCACAAGATCTCCTTCTCTACTCCCCTCTTATCTCCTCTTCCCACAATCGCATACAAGATTTCTCTCGCGCATCACCCCTACTCTGGAACTCTCTACCACAACATATCAGACTCTCACCTACCATCGAAACCTTCAAAAAAACTTGAAGACCCACCTCTTCCGGCAAGCCCACAACCTGCAGTAACCACCATTCGACCAAACCGCTGCACAACCAGCTCTATCCTCACCTACTGTATCCTCACCCATCCCTTGTAGATTGTGAGCCCTCACGGGCAGGGTCCTCTCTCCTCCTGTACCAGCTGTGACTTGTATTGTTCAAGATTATTGTACTTGCTTTTATTATGTATACCCCTCCGCACATGTAAAGCACCATAATAATAATTAGAAGTAAGATTGCTAATGCTAGCACATATTTAGAGATAAGATGAGCCAATGATATTGTTACAATGCATGAATACTGATTGTGAAGAAACCAGATTGTATCTTAATTTCCCAGACAACCATGTTTTGCAAAAACAAAAGAACTGGCTTTTTATCTGTATATTGGCTTGTGAATTTAAGTGTTTATGTCTGGTGGGTCAAGAATACAGACTTGCCCACTGATATACTATCTAACATACTGTGTAAAGGTACCGTCAAATTTAGCGACGCTGCAGCGATCTAGACAACGATGCCGATCGCTGCAGCGTCGCTGTTTTGTCGTTGTGTGGTCGCTGGAGAGCTGTCACACAGACAGCGCTCCAGCGACCAACGATGCCGGTCCCCGGGTACCCAGGGTAAACATAAGGTTACTAAGCGCAGGGCCGCGCTTAGTAACCCGATGTTTACCCTGGTTACCAGTGCTAATGTAAAAAAAAACAAACACTACATACTTACATTCCGGTGTCTGTCTCCCGGCGCTGTGCTTTCCTGCACTGACTGTGAGCGCCGGCCCTAAAGCACAGCGGTGACGTCACCGCTGTAATCTGCTTTACGGCTGGCCGGCGCTGACAGTGCTGGAAAGCACAGCGCCGGGGGACAGACACCGGAATGTAAGTATGTAGTGTTTTTTTTTTTTTACATTTACACTGGTAACCAGGGTAAACATCGGGTTACTAAGCGCGGCCCTGCGCTTAGTAACCCGATGTTTACCCTGGTTACCAGTGAAGACATCGCTGAATCGGTGTCACACACACCGATTCAGCAATGTCTGCGGGAGTCCAGCGACGAAATAAAGTTCTGGACTTTCTGCTCCGATTTTATTTAAACAAATAACCTATAATCTTAATTAATGATATGGATAAAACATGTACTTTTATTGAATAAGTTTAAAAACCATGAGACAACTACCACAGATATACACATAAAACACACAACCGTGCTCTCTACCAAAGCCCTAGATGGGGCACTGTATAATTACTGCCTGACAGTGGAGGTTGGCACCTTACACACACAAATACGAGACTGGCGCCCCCACTCCTCGACGGCTGACCCTGTTGCTCCTAACATGCGCCCTAGAATAGTGTGCCATACATACTGTCATGAGTACTTGACAGGAAATATTTTTGGATAGCATAGATAGATGGCAGATGTAAATATATATATATATAAATAATGTAGAGTTGTTCTACCCTTAGCAGGGCTGCATGTGGCAGGGTGAGAGACACGGACTAAAAACACAGGTGCAAAAAACAAAAATGTGCTCGTGCAAAAAACAACTACTATAGCCTCTGTGCCCTGTCTGGGAATGTCCTGCCTGGCTGTGGAGGTTGGCACCCTACTGTGCAGCGGATATGGCGCCCCCACTCAGCGATGGCTGACCCTGAACTGACCCTATAAATATCCTAATACACCATGCAACATAAGAAGACACAGCATGGAGTATACCTAGGGTGTAAATAACTCCTTAAACAGGATGAAACAGGGTAAAACAGGGTAAAACAGGCAGGAACATGTTACCACAAATCAAAAAGCAGGGCATGGAGATACAACTGATAAATATACATCATATCTCATAGCAGAGGATAAGAGACGATACTTATCACATTGATGAGCTGAACACCTCAACGCGTTTCGCCAAAAAGGCTCATCAGGAGGCTCAGATATGTAGATGCTCATGTTTAAATAGAGAGTTGATTATTAACCTTAGCTGGTGTATCAGCATTTGGTTTCTTCACTTTCTGCTCCGACCAACGATGGCACAGCAGGATTCTGATCGCTGCTGCGTGTCAAACTCAACGATATCGCTAGCCAAGACGCTGCAACGTCACAGATCGCTAGCGATATCGTTCAGTGTGAAGGTACCTTTAAGCCCCCGTCACACTAAGCGAGGTCGCTAGCAAGATCGCTGCTGAGTCACAAGTTTTGTGACGCAACAGCGACCTCAGTAGCGATCTCGCTATGTTTGACACGTAGCAGCGACCAGGCCCCTGCTGTGAGATCGCTGGTCGTGTCGGAATGGCCTGGACCTTTTTTTGATCGTTGAGGTCCCGCTGACATCGCTGAATCGGTGTGTGTGACACGGATTCAGCGATGTCTTCACTGGTAACCAGGGTAAACATTGGGTTACTAAGCGCAGGGCCGCGCTTAGTAACCCGATATTTACCCTGGTTACCATCGTAAATGTAAAAAAAAACAAACACTACATACTCACATTCCGGTGTCCGTCAGGTCCCTTGCCGTCTGCTTCCCGCACTGACTGACTGCCGGCCGGAAAGTGAAAGCACAGCACAGCGGTGACGTCACCGCTCTGCTGTTAGGGCCGGCGCTCAGTCAGTGCAGGAAGCGGACGCCGGGGGACGCAAAGGTGAGTATGTACTGTTTGTTTTTTTACATTTTACACTGGTAACCAGAGTAAACATCGGGTTACTAAGCGCGGCCCTGTGCTTAGCAACCCGTTGTTTACCCTGGTTACCCGGGGACCTCGGCATCGTTGGTCGCTGGAGAGCTGTCTGTGTGACAGCTCCCCAGTGACCACACAGCGACTAAACAGCGACGCTGCAGCGATCGGCATCATTGTCTGTATCGCTGCAGCGTCGCTAAGTGTGACGGGGCCTTTAGTCTGTAATAGTGACTGTACATTGAGTGTATTAAGCTTTGTTTATTGATGTGTGCTTATATGCTAATAGTGCTACTTAATCCCATCATCATTGTTTACCTTATCTTGATGTTGGACTGAAAGACCCTGGGTAATTCTAAAAACAGCTTACATGCCTTGGGTATAAAATGACTCAGAGATCACATCTTGAGAGTCTGAAGTAACACAGAGCTACCAGCCAGACATTCTGCAAACCACCCAACAGACAAGAGAAAGGACTGCAGCCAATTCATCATGGCACCATCACGAGGGACACTGATTTAGGATTCTATAGGATACAACCCAGGGGTTTTCGGCTCCGGTTGGAAGGACACAGATCTGATCCAGTGACCATCTCTGCACCATGGATATGTTTGGAGAAAGGCAGGGTTGGGACTCGCTGGTCGCCTGGTTCCATGGAGATGGTCAGATAAGCCAGGTGGTGACTCTCGTGTCAACTGGCTTTGGACCTTGTATGGACTCTATGGACAGTTCTTGGTCATCTCCCTATGCTTGTCATTACCCCTTCTCTGTGCGTTCATCCACAGATGGAGTAGCGACCCTGGGAGCTCTGACATCATGTCATATTGGAAATACATGGAGACGCAGTGATCTTTTATATGCGCCCATGTGACCCTGGGAGCTCCGACATCATGTCATACTGGAAATACGTGGAGACGCAGTGATATTTTATATGCGCCCATGTAACCAAACAATTCCAGTCATGGTGGGATTGTTCTGTTTGCTATTGTGTGTTGTGGTTCAATAAAGTATTGCCACACTGTTTTACCTCAACCCTGTGTTGTCTGTGTAGTGTATTGCCCACGGGGAGATAGAGCGGGCGTTCAGTGGTATGAGCCGTGGTCCATGCAGTCTTGCTAAAGACAGCCGGGCCAGCGGACGAGAGCACCCACTGACCCCGTTTCTCCACACTGATAACTAAAAAACTCCTGACCAAGGTATGGAATAAAGAGAGACTATGATACTACTTTTATTCTTAATGAATTAGAGTGGCTCTTCTGTGCACATATTTGAATTTACAATTTAATTTGGAACAGGCACAACTTCTCAGAGCATCCCACATTATGTGGGGACGACACTCTCCTCCTCTCGACGCATAGTCTCCTCCTCCTCCTTTTCAGGCCATCCATGCTGGGCAGGCATGAAGCTGGGATTGGTAGTCCCTTCTGTAACGGAGAGCAAAAAATCTTGTTTCTCCTCCTCCTCATCCTCCTGTTCCTCATCATCACCCAATGTGGCCTGAGAATACTGTGTGAGGCTGGGCTGTGTGGTATCAGCCACTGCTGCAGTGAAGCTAGACTGAGATGACTTTTGGAAATGTGCACTGACATGGCGTACCTTGGCAAGTAGGTCAGGCAAGTCAGGGTATGTTTTTAAAAAACGCTGTACAACCAAGCTCAGCACGTGTGCCATGCATGGAAAGTATACCAGCTTGCTGAGCTTTAAAGCCGCCACCAAGTTACACCCATTATCGCACACAACCAGACCTGGCTGGAGGTTCAGCGGGGAGAGCAACTGATCGATCTGTTCTTTTTTCCCTTTCAACAGCTCGGTTGCGTTGTGAGCTTTATCACCTAAACAAATGAGCTGGAGCAGAGCGTGCTGCAGCCTTGCCAAGGCAGTGCTGCAGATTTTCCAGCCGGGGAGTGATGGGGAGGCTAGTACCGCTGAGGATGAGGAGGAGAAGGAGGAGAAACAGGAAGTGGAATACGAGGAGACTTAAACCCTAATGGAAATTGGGCCCGCTATTCTTGGTGTGAGTAAGATGTGTGATGTCCCAGCCTCTGACTCTCTCCCAGACTCCACCAGGTTAACCCAGTGTGCCGTCAGGGAAATGTATCATTCCTGTCCACAAGAACTTGTCCACGTGTCTGTTGTTAGGTGGATCTCCCCTGTGACTGCGTCGACCAGAGCACGGCTGATATTGTGTAACACGTGCTTATCTAACACTGGGATGGCTGAGAATCGAGTACCGTGGGGCTGCTGCTGCCAAGAGGTCATGGAAAGGCTCAGTTTCCACTAGTCGAAATGGCAACATTTCACAACTGGCAATGTGGGTGTTTAGCGTTTGGGCCTGTGGGTGTGGGGCTGGATTTTTCTGCTATCTAGTAAATGTTTGGGTCAGGGACAACTGAACGCTACCCTGGGACAACGAAGTGGACGTGGTTGCTGACTGTTGTGTGTGTGCAACGGCTGGTTATGGGCAGGAGGCATTAGCGCCTGCTTCATGGTCATTAGATTGGGAAGGCCACAACACAGGGGAAGGGGCAGTGGTTTCAACCTCACAGATTTGGTACCCAGGCGTTCCACCCACCTACTGGGGTGCATGGCTGCCATGTGCTTTTGCATGCTGGTGGTGCTCAGGTTGGCAGTTTTCTTGCCTCTTCTTAGCTTGGTTTAGCAGATGCTGCAAATTACAGTTGTTTCATCTGAAGAACTTTCAGAAAAAAACTGTCATACAGGGAAACAATGCACCCTTGGCATGTTATCTAGCCAAGTGGGGTGGCTCTGTGGAACAGCTGACCGAGTTCTACCTCTTGGCAAACCACTACCTCTTCTTGCCTGTTTTCTAGCTACGGATCTATCCATCTCTGCACTGCTGTGCTCGCTAGGCATGCCATCATGCCAGGTGGGATCAGTAGCCTCATCATAGACCACGTCGGCATCCAATTCCTCAATTTGATTCTCCTTCTGAGCTGCGATTTGAGGCTGACCTGATGGCAACTGTGCCTCATGATTATCCTCCACTAGTGTTGAGCGATACCGTCTGATACTTGAAAGTATCGGTATCGGAAAGTATCGGCCGATACCGGCAAAGTATCGGATCCAATCCGATACCGATACCCGATACCAATACAAGTCAATGGGACTCATGTATCGGACGGTATTCCTGATGGTTCCCAGGGTCTGAAGGAGAGGAAACTCTCCTTCAGGCCCTGGGAACCATATTAATGTGTAAAAGAAAGAATTAAAATAAAAAATATTGCTATACTCACCTCTCCGACGCAGCCTGCACCTTACCGAGGGAAGCGGCAGCGTTCTTTGTTTAAAATTCGCGCTTTTCTTTCCTTTACGTGAAGTCCCGGCTTGTGATTGGTCGCGTGCCGCCCATGTGGCCGGGACGCAACCAATCACAGCAAGCCGTGACGTAATTTCAGGTCCTTCAGGATTTTAAAATTACGTTCCGGCGTTGTGATTGGTTGCGTCGCAGTCACATGGGCAATGCAACCAATCACAGCAAGCCGTGACGTAATTTCAGGTCCTTCAGGATTTTAAAATTACGTCCCGGCTTTGTGATTGGTTGCGTCGCGGTCAACCAATCACAAGCCGGGAGGCTGGACACGCGTGCATTTTAAAATGCGCGCTTGTCCAACCTCCCGTGACGTCCCGGCTTGTGATTGGTTGCTTCGCGGTCAACCAATCACAAGCCGGGAGGCTGGACACGCGCGCATTTTAAAATGCGCGCTTGTCCAACCTCCCGTGACGTCCCGGCTTGTGATTGGTTGCTTCGCGGTCAACCAATCACAAGCCGGGAGGCTGGACACGCGCACATTTTAAAATGCGCGCGTGTCCAGCCTCCCGGCTTGTGATTGGTTGATCGCGACGCAACCAATCACAAGCCGGGACGTCACGGGAGGCTGGACAAGCGCGCATTTTAAAATGCGCGCGTGTCCAGCCTCCCGGCTTGTGATTGGTTGATCGCGACGCAACCAATCACAAGCCGGGACGTCACGGGAGGCTGGACAAGCGCGCATTTTAAAATGCGCGCGTGTCCAGCCTCCCGTGACGTCACGGCTTGTGATTGGTTGCGTCGCCCATGTGACTGCGACGCAACCAATCACAAAGCCGGGACGTAATTTTAAAATCCTTAAGGACCTGAAATTACGTCACGGCTTGCTGTGATTGGTTGCGTCGCCCATGTGACTGCGACGCAACCAATCACAAAGCCGGGACTTCACGTAAGGAAAGAAAAGCGTGAATTTTAAACAAAGAACGCTGCCGCTTCCCTCGGTAAGGTGCAGGCTGCGTCGGAGAGGTGAGTATAGCAATATTTTTTATTTTAAATCTCTCTTTTACACATTTTTACATTAATGTTGTTTCGATACCGATACCCGATACCACAAAAGTATCGGATCTCGGTATCGGAATTCCGATACAGCAAATATCGGCCGATACCCGATACTTGCGGTATCGGAATGCTCAACACTATCCTCCACCTTTTCAGACATCAATTGACCTTCCCCAATTTGTTTTTCTCCTGGGCGTGGGTGCTCAAATCTTTGGGCATCACTGCACTCCACCTCCTCATGACCCTCTTTAATTGTGCATGTTGAGAGGCGTGACAAATTACAAGGGAACGTAAACAGTTCCTCAGAGTGGCCAGCATTGGGGTCATATGTCTCCTGGGACTCTTGTTGGTTGAAGGAAGATTGACCAGGTTGAGGATTCAGATGCTCAGCCTCTTGGCTACTGAGACAGGACTGCGTGGAAGACTTCGCGGTGCTGCTTGTCAACACACTGGAGCCTTTGTCTGTCATCCAACCCACAACATCCTTGCACTTGTCTGGTTTCGTTTGTGGTGTACTGCACTGACCAAATATTAACAGGAACCTAGAACGCAATACAGTCACCTTTGGATCTGTCACCCGGCCTTGGCTAGCACCACCACATCCACGTCCCTTAACGTCACCCTTTCTTATCTTGAATGCGCTATGCTTATGAAACCATAAAATACTGGCTCTAATTTTCACAAGTACCCTTACAAAGGTCTTATGTACAAATTCACTGTATCTAGCAATGTGTGGCTATTTGTTTTGGAGATCACCTTGCTGACATACTCCAAATGCGGAGTAATGAAGATTATTGCCCCTGCTAAATTGTCATGTAAGATTATCTGTACCCGTATTACGCCAGTCACACAACTGCTAGATAAAGATACGCAATTTTTTTAAAAACAATAGAAAATTATGATTTTTTTTTTCAAACATCTTGCTGACAGACCGCAGCAGCAGAGTAATGAAAATTATTGCCACTGGTAAATTGTGACGTACTATTATCTGTACCCAGATTGCGCCAGTCACACAACTGCTAGACAAATATTAGGTTTTTTAAGTGGAAAATAGCAGAGAGCTGCAGCATGTACTTGCAATGATGAGAACACCCAGGTGCATGCCTTCCACCCACCCTCTCTCCCTCCTATTAAATCTCTCCCTACTAAATCCCCACCTAACAAACAATCTTGACAATCTTCAGCTCTTAAAAGAGCTTTTTGGAATAAATAACGCTCACTATAACTTTCTGTCAATGTACCTACGCTCCTTTCACTCTCCCTATGCTGAAACTACGCTTTGGAGCGCCCCCAGACGCAGGGCCATGGGGTACTCGGTACCGGGCCTCTCGGTCTCAGTTCTGGGGTTGTCACGGTGGCTAGACCCGGTCCGTGACCCTGCTAAGGGGCGTCCAATGAAAGTTGTAGGTGGTGGTGCGTGGTGCAGGTCACGATGAATAACGAGGACACAGGGTTGCAGTCTCTTTACCTCTTTACTGAAGGCTTCAAGGTCCTCAATCCAGAGTACGGTTAACAGGGCTGTCTGAGACCGGCCGGTCCGATGGCACCTCCAGAGTTCCCTTTGCAGGTGGAAATCTGTGCCTACCTTCTAGCGCCTGTGTGTTGTAGTACTTCCCTGCTGAGCACCACGGGATAGTCCTCACAACTGTTGCGTCTGTTTCTGATGTTCTTTCCCACAACTTATGTCTGTTCTGATGTTCTTCTCCGTCCCCCGGATGATATGGATAGGAAGCACCCATATGACGGGTAGGCCTGGAGTTCTTCTGGGACCCTAGCATCGCCCCTCTCCCACAGTTGCCCCCTATGTCTGCTTAGGTGATTTAGGTGAGACAGCCAACCTATAATTAACTGTCCTGCCATTGGTTTGAAGTAATGCTTGGAGCCCAATACTTCCTCGGCGTTCCGGCCACCGGCTATGTGCCTCAGTAGGATGTTGCCTCGATCTTACAGCACGACTCCTACTGGTGTTATCTCCTTTTTGCTTTGATCTCGTTTCTCACTCTCCACAATAAACCTCGCTTCTTGTCCTTTCTTGAGATACCGCCGCGATGTAGTGCAGGCGCGGTTCCTTAACGTTCTGTCCTTTTCGCTAGGCCTCTGTCAGGATCCCACCCCTGACAGGGACCCCCCTGAATCTTCCCCTGCAACACCCTCTGCCACAGGATGTTGCCTGGTTCCAACCCAGTCAGCTTCTCTCTCACTTTCTATCCAATCCCCAGTTTTACCAGATTGTGAGGAGTGGCCTAATACATAGCGCCCTTAGCTCCCCCTGGAGGCCAGACTGTGAAGTGTATTGGTGTCTGTGATACCTGGTCAGGTGAACTCCTTCAGTGCCATCAGACGTACCATCACTCCCCTTAGCGGCGGAGCATCAGTACTGCAACGACCAGGACTCTGGGGCGCTGCACTCTCACTACGCTGTTTCCGGCTGCAATGTGCGTAAAATGGTGCCGGCAGCCTTTAAATAGTCCCTATGAGGCTGAAAGGCTAGCCAATCACAGTAATGCCACACCAAAGATGGCGCCGGCATTACGGTGATTGGCAAGGCAGCCCAGCATGTTCATTGGCTGCAAATAAAGTGCCAAACATGCTGAGCGGGTCATTTGAATATACCGAGGCGAATACCTAATTAGTTGCTGAGTAACGGATAGTCTGAATACCGTACTATTTGTGCGCGTAATGAATAGTGCCAAATGTATTCGTTTATCACTATTTACAACACTTTTTTCTTCGGATTGTAATTGTTCATTGCCCATTTTCTCATAACGTTTTCTTTTTCGGACACTTTGCATATAGTACTAGTGTTTTGCACACAGCTATGTATTGTATTATATATGTATATGGCAAGCACGGTGGCTCAGTGGTTAGCACTGTTGCTTTGCAAGGGGTTTCTATGTTCTCCCCATGTTTGCGTGGGTTTCCTCCGGGGTCTCCGGTTTCCTTCCACACTCCAAGACATACTGATAGGGAATCTAGATTATGAGCCCCAATGGGGACAGTGATGATAATGCCTCTAAAGCGCTGTGGAATTAATGGTGCTATATAAGTGGATATATATTAATAATAATAATAATTTATATATAATATGTATATATTAATATAGTACTTAGAATAACATAGTATAATGTTACCTATAGTTTTGTCATATATCCAGTTTTTTTATGCAATATATAATATATATTTACATATATATATATATATTTTAGTAAAATAATACATATGTAACATATATAAAATACTATAAATAAGGCCATATAATATAAAACACATGTATATAATGGTGTATAACACACACACATATGTGTAGTATAAATTATAAAGTCTGTATATATTAATAGTGTTTTTCACATATTTATAGCATTTGATGCATGTTCTGTATATATTATTTTGCTATAACGTATATTATTATCATTTTCTTAGGTGAGCAGTTTTGCCTTTATAGTGTTTGCACTCTGCGTTATGTATGCACCATCAGTGTTTTGTACAGTTATATAGCATTTGATATGTAGATATTGGTAAAGCACATAGTTTATGCTGTAGCTTTCCTGTGACTTTTATATCCTTAGTTTCGGTACTATATGGTGTGTATATCTTATTAGTGTTTTGTACATATTTATAGTGATTTATGATATGAATACAGTAGTATAGAGCATGGTAATTACCTATAGTATATATAGTGTATTATTTTTTATATTTACATATAATAGTATTTTTAGATAAGTATATAGTATTATACAACACTGCCATGTTTGCTTCTTTTATATAGTTATTGCTATCAGTCATCATAACTTGTACTTTACTGTATTTACTTTCATTTCTTTCTCTAGCAATGTGCTGATGTGACCGTACAGCTCTCAGCATCAGTAACTTACATAAACTACATTCAACTCCCTGAACTACCAGTGCACTGCCCTGAAAAATGGAGTCACAATATCTGCATTCTCCATCTGAGCATGCTCACTGCCCTTAAACATGGCACCCTTGGCTCACCCAGCCGTGTACTGCGCATGTGCAGTGCCCATCCCACCACCCCCTCAGCCCAGGCACCTCATCTAACGGTAGCAGGGCTGTGCTGTGATGGGTGCTGCCCTGGGAACTCCCATCTGCGCTGCTCAGACATGATCTTCAGTTGTCACAGGAGACAGGAGGGAAATGCAAACTGTGGCTTTAAGGGGGGAAGCATGAAGGGGGAGCCATAGCCTCTGCTGCACTGGACTTGTTTGGATCTGTTCCTGGTGCAGCACAAGCCTTGCAGCACTATGTAGGGAAGCTGCTGACTGTACAGGAGAGGACAGCACAGAGATCCCCCCACAGCACAGAGATCCCCCTACAGCACAGAGTGCACCCAGCCCCCAGATCTGCAGTCTGGAGGGTCTTCTTACCCCTTGGTAGCATGTGAGTATCCTCTCCCTCCTCTGCTCCCTGCTCATTTCCTAGCTGATCACCTTCTGAATCACTGGACAAGCACACTGACTATGTGGCACTGTACCTGTCTGTTGTTTTGATGTTATTTAATGTTTTGATAAATGTTATTTATTGTTTTGTTACATGTTATTTATTGTTTCAATTGTCTTCTTGTTTTCTCTTGGTTGCATTTTTTTTATTGTTTTCCTCTTGTTGTTTGTTGTTTTGCTTCTGTTACATTTTATTTGTTGTTTTTCTCTTGCTGCATGTTATTTCTTGTTTTGATAAATGTTATTTATTGTTTTGCTCTCGTTACTTCGTTGCTTTACTCTGGTTACATTGTATGTGTAGTTGGCTCATCTGCAGAATTTCAGGCATCCTTCACCAGCTTTGCATTTTTCTGTTCCTCTGCTCATTGAATGAATTCTTATCTGGACTTTGCAGTCGCTGCACAATTTATATGGGAAAATGTTATCATTTTATAGAGGTAATATTATAATTGTGTCACAAATCATACATCGGCCAGCTCTACTTCATGTGTATGAGGCCTTACTGTGCACTGCCTGGGCACCTGAGCGCACCCCATGTGTCTGAGGCCTTACTGTGCACTGCCTGGGCACCTGAGCGCACCCCATGTGTCTGAGGCCTTACTGTGCACTGCCTGGGCACCTGAGCGCACCCCATGTGTCTGAGGCCTTACTGTGCACTGGCTGGGCACCTGAGCGCACCCCATGTGTCTGAGGCCTTACTGTGCACTGCCTGGGCACCTGAGCGCACCCCATGTGTCTGAGGCCTTACTGTGCACTGCCTGGGCACCTGAGCGCACCCCATGTGTCTGAGGCCTTACTGTGCACTGCCTGGGCACCTGAGCGCACCCCATGTGTCTGAGGCCTTACTGTGCACTGCCTGGGCACCTGAGCGCACCCCATGTGTCTGAGGCCTTACTGTGCACTGCCTGGGCACCTGAGCGCACCCCATGTGTCTGAGGCCTTACTGTGCACTGCCTGGGCACCTGAGCGCACCCCATGTGTCTGAGGCCTTACTGTGCACTGCCTGGGCACCCGTGTGCACCCCATGTGTGTGAGGCCTTACTGTGCACTGGCTGGGCACCCGCGCACCCCGTGTGAGGCCTTACTGTGCACTGGCTGGGCACCTGAGCGCACCCCATGTGTCTGAGGCCTTACTGTGCACTGCCTGGGCACCTGAGCGCACCCCATGTGTCTGAGGCCTTACTGTGCACTGCCTGGGCACCTGAGCGCACCCCATGTGTCTGAGGCCTTACTGTGCACTGCCTGGGCACCTGAGCGCACCCCATGTGTGTGAGGCCTTACTGTGCACTGCCTGGGCACCCGTGTGCACCCCATGTGTGTGAGGCCTTACTGTGCACTGGCTGGGCACCCGCGCACCCCGTGTGAGGCCTTACTGTGCACTGGCTGGGCACCCGTGTGCACCCCATGTGTGTGAGGCCTTACTGTGCACTGGCTGGGCACCCGTGTGCACCCCATGTGTGTGAGGCCTTACTGTGCACTGGCTGGGCACCCGTGTGCACCCCATGTGTGTGAGGCCTTACTGTGCACTGCCTGGGCACCTGAGCGCACCCCATGTGTGTGAGGCCTTAGACTGTGCACTGCATGGGCACCCGTGTGCACCCCATGTGTGTACCTAAAGTCTGAGTCTGACAAAACTCAGCGGACCGTTGTCAAATTCTTTGTGTGAATTCTGCCATCATCTCATGCTATGCTTAATCTACAAAGACAAACCTCATGGATAATAAAGGGGACCATAGTCCCGAATAATTATATACAGGGAACTCCAAATGATGCATAGATTCTCCGATATTACAGAGTGGATAATCCCAAGTAAAGCAAATATATGTGTAGAGAATAGGTATATAACATTTATATTTCATATTACACAAAAATATAAAATCAATCACACAAATGAAAACGAACAGGAAGCGCAATGGGACAAAGATGAAAATTTATATAGGGGTAGCCAAAAAGTAGAGAAATGCTGAAATCAATAATAAAGTATATGCTCAAGGTTGTGAAAAATAAGTTCAGAAATGTGGCAGAAATATGCCATAGCTCATACAGAATAATACAGAACCTAAGAGCAGCAGGAATAGGTAGGAAGCCAGCAATATCACTCAGGTTACAAATGTTCACCCATGTAGCAGTGTGTTCCCCCAGCGCCGACGCGCGTTTCGCATTTGCTTTCACATCTCATGATAGTCTGTACAGTCCCACCAGTATACAAACTATGGCCTAGTGAGCCAGAAAACTGCACTTATATCTATATATTATCCCTTTACTACTGTTATTAAAATCTATACTGGACCAATACAGGTCTAAGATACAGAATGTACAGTCAATATTGGCCCTATAGAGTATGCTGGAGTAGGATATAAAAAGTGTGCTCTGTTTTATTCCAGTAGCACATGGACTAGAATAGAGGACTTGATGTCCATATCACTCCCAGCAGAGCAGAAAGGTGGACCAGGATCCAGGATGTTTAGCCCATACTGACCCAACCAAGCATTGTAAACCAGGATCCTGAGCACACAGCCTGTATTGTCCCTGCAGGACAAGGTTGACAAAGAGCTGGGGCTTACACCCTGTATTGTCCCACTAGAACAAGGCATGCCCTATCTGCAGTTTAACCTGAGCCAACTCTTCATAATGAAGCAAAATAAAGAACTTTCTAAAATGTCCCAACAGAGCGAATGGACCAGGATCGAAAACTCAGGCTATTGTCCCAACTGGACCTGATGGCCCAAGATTCATAGCTTGCAGTCTTATATTACCTGAAAAGTCAATTATGTACCAAGATCGAGAACTTGCAATCAGATTTCCAGTGACAGATGCAGCACTTTGAGTTTGTATAATGGACACAGAGCTGAATGAAGAAGGATCCAGTCTGTCCCCAACAACCAGAGCATAATACTACAGGATCTAGGGTGTGCATTCTATATTGTCTCGTGATAACTTGCTCTGCCACCGTCCTAGCAGAGCTAATTGGACCACAATGTCTATACTTTCTCAATAGAAAAAAATCCAGAATATATTTCTCGAAAGAGATGGATGTATATGGATGAAAGGCTTCCATTCTGTACTGCATTATATAGAGTTAAAAGGAACTTATTTTGGGGTTTATTGTCCTGGTCAAGCTTGATGGATCATATGTTCCCTTTTATGGGTCGTGATCCAGTGCTTGCAGTCAGGTTGGACTGGCACACCGGCGAAAAGGAGAATCCTCCGGTGGGCCACCACCCTCTTATATGAGCAGTACCTGTCACAATGTACTTGAATCACTGTGTCCAGACAAAGGCGGCATCTCGTGCATTGTTATATAAATTTGTGATTGAGGATATTGTCACATTTGCATGTTGTTGAAAAGTGGAGCCCTGTGGTTGGTTACTGGTGGACCTCTGGTACCCCAGTCCGACACGGCTTGCGGCCCATACTATCCTGAGAGCATGATGGACTTAGAGCCTATACAAACCTGACAAATTGCAGTGCAGAGCTGCAGTCCATCCCTGCCTCGTAGCCTTGCATCATTTCCCAATGCGGCAGCACACTATAACTTTTGTTTTTCTGCTCTTTATCATGATGAGTAACTGGTTAGTCAGATCAATCGAAGCTCAGACGCGGGTAAAGACGATAACGCAGCTTATCCATCCAGATCCTTTCTATCCTAATCGCTGTGGTTGCGCAGTTTGTTATATTCTTGTAGATACTACAGTCCATGTATTCTAGTGGGACAGGACAGCGCTGGGATATTAATATGGACGGCTCCGTCACTTCTGGCTCGGGGGGGATGTAAATTCTTGTGATGCCATTGTTCACAGCAGTGAGTGATGTCTAATATTAGCATGACTTGTGGGGGTCGTCTAAGTGTTTTTTATTCCCAAGTGATTATCCCTGGTTAATGTGGACATATGTTTCATTGTCTCACACATTCTATGACAGCTTGCTGCGGCGACAATGGAAGTGGATGCTTGTCAGGGACTGGAGAGGCTATAACCTTTTGGCTTCAGAGGAACACATTAATTCTTAGCAGTGGTTCTTAAATGGAATCTGTCACCTGATTTCACAATAGAAGCTGCACATATTATAGAAATCGATCAGATAAGGCGGGTGTACTTACTTTGAAAATCAATGTAAAAATTTATATTTACATTGATATTAAATTTATATATATCTGCTATATATATATTGGGTATTAGGATCTTGTGCAGGACTCCCCTGCCCAGGGGAAGATGGGGATTATACTGTAAAAGGATATGCAGGGGAAGCAAATGTAAAGGGATTGTCCACTACTTGGACAACCCCTTCTCAATCTGAATGTTTGGCCCCATACCTTCTCAATCTGAATGTTTGGCCCCATTAAAATAAAAACGCCTATACTCACCTCCCTTGCCGGTGCCGTTCTACTAGTGTCGGCACTCGCTCTCTCAGGGCTCACGTGAGGCTGTTTTGTCACCAAGCCCATTGTCTCTATCCCAACCTTCGGACATATAAGTATGCAAGAGGAGGTGAGCGGCCAACGAAGAGATGCAGAAATGGTGCCGAAATTTCTGTCCAAATACTTAACGTGTGCACATAGCCTTAGGTGGCAAAACTCAGCCCCAGAAAGTTCTTTCTTTTCCTTTCCTACCGTAAAATGTAAGTGAGGGGGCTTTGTGATTTCTATAAAGCCCCCGCTTGTCTATGTGCCTTACAAGTGGAGTCATGACATGACATGAGAAGATAGGTGTGACCTTGGAGCAGCCTAGAGGTACCTTCACACGAAACGACATTATAACGATATCGCTAGTAATCCGTGACGTTGCAGCGTCCTCGCTAGCGATATCGTTTCGTTTGACACGCAGCAGCGATCAGGATCCTGCTGTGATGTCGCTGGTCGCTGAATAAAGTCCAGAACTTTATTTGGTCGTCCGATCGCTGTGTATCGTTGTGTTTGAAAGCAAAAGCAACGATACCAGCGATATTTTACACTGGTAACCAGGGTAAACATCGGGTTACTAAGCGCAGGGCCGCGCTTAGTTACCCGATGTTTACCCTGGTTACTAGCGTAAAATGTAAAAAAAACAAACAGCACATACTCACATTGCGTCCCCTGCAGTCTGCTTCCTCCTCTGACTCAGCGCCGCAAAGTGAAAGTGAAAGCAGCACAGCGGTGACGTCACCGCTCTGCTCTCACTGTACGGCGCTCAGTCAGTCAGGAAGTGGACGCAGGGGGACGTGAATGTAAGTATGTGCTGTTTGTTTTTTTTAGATTTTACGCTGGTAACCAGGGTAAACATCGGGTTACTAAGCGCGGCCCTGCGCTTAGTTACCCGATGTTTACCCTGGTTACCAGGGGACCTCGGCATAGTTGATCGCTGGAGAGCGGTCTGTGTGACAGCTCTCCAGCGACCAAACAGCGACGCTGCAGCGATCGACATCGTTGTCGCTATCGCTGCAGCGTCGCTTCGTGTGAAGGTACCTTAAGGTTATCCAGCAGAAAGATGAGCTGATGGTGTCTGCACCGTGCCTCGTTCTGTCCATCTTCAGTAGGGAAATTCTATAGAACGAGGGTTCAGCTATTTACTTCTGCTCCAAATATTGGATATCGGTCACCAGTGTACGCTCTACGCTGACATTCTTACCTATTACTACAGGACTTCTGCATCATCCCCATTCCAGAAGAACATGAGAAATAAAGCAAATTGTCACATTTTTATAACAATAGAAGAAATCTAGTTCCAAAGTTAGCAGCTACATATTTATAGAATTTAGGGCTGGTAACATTACTTTGAAGGTATATGGACAATTTTTTTCTACATTATTATTATTATTATAGCGCCATTTATTCCATGGCGCTTTACATGTGAGGAGGGGTATACATAATAAAAACAAGTACAATAATCTTACACAATAAAAGTTATGACTGGTACAGGAGGAGAGAGGACCCAGCCCATGAGGGCTCACCATCAAAATTGTTAGCTTTGCACTAGAATTCCAGGTGAGCTTGAAGAGGTTGTCAACCACTCACTTAGGATAGGTCATCAATGTCTGATCGGCGGGGGTTCGACACCTGGCACCCCCAACGATCAGCTGTTCTTGATGTTGGTCGTCGCCACTATTTTGTCAACGGAGCTCTGCTGTGCCTCTTCGTAACTGGGCAGTTCCGGCCTTCGCCAACACCAGGAACAGCTGATTGACGGGGAAGCCGGGTGTCCTAAGGATTGTCCAATAGCTGTTAATGACCTATATATGTTTCGGCTGACAGCTATCTACCCCAACTCCCCATACCCAAAGACCACGAAGGTCAACCGAACGCTCCTTTGTTCTCTACTAGACAGCTACTGCCAGACTCCTGAAGAACACAAGAATAGACAGTACAAAACTGGACGTCCCGGATCCCTCTGATGTCAGGGGAGAGTTGAGAGACCCCATACACATTAAACCTTTGGCTGATATTGCCGATATCTGTGGGTTCGGGATACTTTAGTCTGATGTCTATGGAAGGCACTACAGCCATGGCTGAAGTTGCTGTTCATGTGCCAGAAAGATAATATAATGTAAACCCTATCCATAGGCAGGGACTACTGCTCGTATCCTACTTTTTGAGGACAATGTAACATTATTTCACATATAACATTATTTTCTTTTAATTCTTAGGTATGATGTATATGTTCAATAAATGCTGTACTCGATCTGTGGCGACAGATGTCATAGTATGGCACCCATCACCGGCATCCATCACCTCTAGGCCATTATGTGATCCATTTAGCAGATGTGTTTCTTCAAGATCCTTTCTATACATTAGCATCGTCTACTATAACATTGCTGTATACAGACACAGAATGACAAGACGTGATCCCCAAATGGCACCTTTTTTTCCCTCCATTGTGATAATGTACCCCCCCAGGGAAATATTTAGTAACATGAGCTTTCCTGCATGTTAAACTTATTGCAGCTGCAGCTCATCTCCCATTGATTTCAGTAGGAGCTGAGATTTAGTCTTTATCAGCGACCACTGCACAGGGAATGGAGCTGTGCTGTTTGGTTCTGTTCACTGAGCAGTTCCGGCCACCGTCACCGGAAATAGCTGATGAGCAGGGAGGCCGGGTGTTTGCACCCCCACTGATCAGACATCGATGACTGATCCCAGACAACCCTAAAGCAAGTGTTATATTCACACACGTTTTGGTTGAGATATTCTTATTTGAAATTTTTATGCAGGTTACTAAAAGTCATAAAATCTTGAATTAAATGCTAGAGTCCCAATAGCACAGAGCTACATTCACAATTTAGCAGGCTTTAAAACTTAAATCTCTCAACATTTTTCACTTTTCTTGAATGATTTTATATATAACGTAAACCAGTGCAATGTTGTCAAAACACACCCTGCCTTCCTGGCCTAACAGGAAAACAAAAACAACATATGGCGCAATCCTTGTTGCTACAGGAATTCGCCCACTTCAGGAACATCTGATCAATCAAATTCAGCTGTGCAATCAACCTAGCACTAAACATGGCTGATTAACTCATTTCAGCTCTTGCTAGGTTGCTATCACTGAAGCTTACACCCTTAGTCAAATATACCTCCCCTCCAGTACTTTTCAAGTGACTTTGTCACATATCCCCCCCCTCTGCCCAAAACAACATCAGTCACCAAACAGGAAAGTCTAGATGGCATCTGCGTTACCATGCAGCTTTACATGCCTGTGTTCCACATAAAAGTTCCAACTCTTGGAATGCTATCTCTGCTGCAAGAGAGGATATCTATCTATCTATAGTATATACTGGTATATATTATAGATAATATACGGTATATAGAATATATAATATATCTGTGTATATATATATTCTCATACAGGATTGTGCATATAATCAGGACTAAAAATCTGTCTTGCAATTGGGTTTAATTAAAAAAAAATGTTGCACCACTTTCCTTCTACAGCCTTGGTGCTGCACTGTCTACTGTGGCTGCAGAATGAGTTAACTGAGAATCCCTCAATCAGTTGGTTTGTAACTCTTTCTGCCTTTTTATAAACTCCTCTCTGCTGATTTATGATCACAGAATAAGTTAAAGTTGAATGTGCAGGAAAACAAAGAACCTAAAAAATAACAAATTGTGCGAATTGTTTAATGAGACCCATTTGAAAAAAATTATTTCTAGCCCCTAATACATGAATACATGCATTTAGGTAAAAAATAAATGGTTCCCACAGATGGACAAAACCTTTTATGACTACAGACCACATCAAAGTTTAATATGCAGGAAAACAAAGAACCTGAAAAAAGCAAGCTGTTAAATTTTTAATGAAACCTAATAGCAAAAATGCTTTCTAGCCCCAAATACATGCATTTAAGTTGAAAAAAATAAAGTTCCCCGAAGGTGGACAAAACCTTTTATGGCCAAAGACCACATCAAAGTCCAATATACACGAAAACAAAGAGTCTGGAAAAACAAAACAAAATTGTGCAGAACTTTTAATGAAATTCAATTCCGAAAATTGTTTCTGGCCCCTAATACATGCATTTCAGTAAAAAAAAAAGTTCCCCAAATGACAAAACCTTTTATGGCCAAAGACCACATCAAAGTTCAATATACACGAAAACAAAAAGCCTGAAAACAAAACAAAACTGTGCAGAACGTTTAATGAAATTCAATTCCAAAAATTGTATCTGGCCCCTAATGCATGCATTTCAGTAAAAAAAAAGTCCTCAAAGGTGGACAACCAATTTAACTAGCCTACCCCTTTTCTTTACTTGTCACAGATACGGTGCCGCATTCCTGATCTAGGCTGCTAATGAAAGTCGAGGAGAGGAAATCCCCTGTGTGAATTGGCTTAATGTCCCCATCCAGAAGAGAGTCCCTGTCGTGAGCGAAGGAAAGTGTCTATGTTGGGAACAAGGACACAAGTCTCCGATGAGCTGATTGATTGCTAATGGTCTGAAGTTGGTGAATTTTTTGAAGGTCCTGTTTGGGAAGATAGACAAGTCCGTTGAGACGTCAGGTGGAATCAGAGGAGTAATAGAGCGACTCAAGGCAAAATGTCGGCTGTGAGGTAGCGAACGGACTCGGTCAAGTCGCGAAAATCACAAAGCGCAGAGATATTGCAGACAAGTTGATGCTTTCTACGTCTGTTTTACGAGAGAGAAATATGAAAGAAGCCATGGACATAAAGTAAGTCGTGTTTTATCTTTTATGTAAATTACTGTCTGCCTGGAAATTATTGTGCAGATCAGAAGAATCATACAAAACTTTCATATAGTCAATGTGGGTGGACTTATGTATTGATGAGCAATTTGTAGGATAGGTCATGGAGATTAGATCGGTGGGGGATCATTATCTGCTACCCCCACACATCAGCTGTGTTCTGCTCCTGTGGTAGCTTGATATACATTTATTCCAATGGAGACCCAGCTGCAGTACCCTAGAAAGACCACTACATGGGGTAAGGAGCCAGCCATTGCGGTACATCCGGCCATAGCAGGAGGTGCAAATAGCTGATCAGTATGGCTGCTCGGTGTTCATCCACCACCAATCTTCTATTGATAATGATGTCAGTGCAGGACTGGCTTGCCAAATGCTTGCCAGTAACATTGACTGTTTGGTCCCTCTGGTCAACTACATGCAAATATTATTATATTCCCCTCATTCACAAATTTATATAAGCTTCTATATAATAATAATAAACTGGGTAGTTTGTTACATGAGTGATGAGATGTTGGTTTTGTCTGTACTTTGAGGATCACATGTATTGTTCAAAAGCACTGCTCATGTACAGAGTTGGGGGCCAATTCTGCATCGGGGCCCACCTGAAATCACATGTCCCTCCGCAGGCCAATCCGAGTCTATTAATATGAAAGTCCTAAATAGTCCCTTTAAAGGGGTTGTCCACTACTAGGACAACCCCGTTCTTAAAGTAAATAAAATTAATAAAGCCTATACTCACCTCCCGTAAGGGCTCCTTTCCCGTGGTGTCGGCACTCACTCTCTGTAGGGCTGTGGCATGGTGTTGTGACACGTGACGCCGGTGCCCAATCAGCGCTGTCGTGACTGTTCCCGTCTTCATATGAATTGAACTTGAAGAGGAAGCCAGGAACCCGTTGCTCCCGGACTTCCTCTTCATGTTCACTTTGTCCAAAGGCGGAGTCAGTGACGCCAGTGCTGATTGGGCGTCGGTGTCACATGTCACAACACCGCACAACAGCGAGTGCCGACACCGTGGGAATGGGAGGGGAGTATAGGCTTTTTTATTTTATCGGTGCCGAATATTTAGTTTAAAAAACGGTTGTCCTAGTAGTAGATAACACCTTTAATAAGCTTTTGGGGTGGACAAACCTATATTGTAATGATCATGGGAAATTTTTGCACTTATAGAGCAAAGAACCCTATGTTTCAACTAATCTTATTCAGGATGCTCATGATGGTTACTCCCTTAATTTAGGTGATTGGCCCAGTAATAGACAGATGTGGCTTTCCTTACTTTGTTTGTTCAAGATATCCCGAGATGATTGGCGTGAAATGTCAGCTTTAAAATAATCCAAATAAAAAATATTGTTTTACTCTGGTGGGCATTGTTTATGCTAAATGTGTCTGCAAGTGTATTCAATTTGTATTCTGTACAATTGGGGTCCCTAATACATACCTCCCAACTTTTGAAGATGGGAAAGAGGGACAAAGTTTAGGCCAAATTTTAGGCCACGCCTCTGACCACACCCATTCATAACTAGTCACACCCATATCCACGTCCCAAGCACACCCATTTAGCACTGCTGATCACACTGTTTCATATACAATAGTTATAAACAAAAAAATATGGCCACACAGTGCTCCATACTGTATAATGACCACACATGATGCCCCATACTGTATAATGGCCACACATGAGGCTCCATACTGTATAATGAACACACATGACGCTCCATACTGTATAATGACCGCATGCATACTGTATAATGGCCGCACATGATGCTCCATACTGTATAATGACCGCACATGATGCTCCATACTGTATAATGACCGCACATGATGCTCCATACTGTATAATGACCGCACATGATGCTCCATACTGTATAATGACCGCACATGATGCTCCATACTGTATAATGACTGCACATGATGCTCCATATTGTATAATGACCGCACATGATGCTCCATACTGTATAATGACTGCACATGATGCTCCATACTGTATAATGACTGCACATGATGCTCCATATTGCATAATGACCACACATGATGCTCCATACTGTATACTGGCTGCACATGATGCTCCATATTGTATAATGACCGCACATGATGCTCCATACTGTATAATGACTGCACATGATGCTCCATACTGTATAATGACCCCACATGATGCTCCATACTGTATTATGGCCACAGTTCTCCATACTGTATAATGACATACAGGCACGCAGCTCACACACATGCAGCATCACACACACAGTATCACACATACACACGCAGCATCACAAACGCAGCTCACAAACACATGCAGCTTTGACACAAATGCATCACACATGCAGCCATCACACACACACACAGCCATCACACACACACGCAGTCATCACACACACACACGCAGCCATCACACACACACACAGCCATCACACACACACGCAGTCATCACACACACACGCAGTCATCACACACACACGCAGTCATCACACACACGCAGCCATCACACACACACACGCAGCCATCACACACACACACACAGCCATCACACACACATGCAGCCATCACACACACACACACACGCAGCCATCACACACACACACACACGCAGCCATCACACACACACACACGCAGCCATCACACACACACACACACGCAGCCATCACACACACACACACGCAGCCATCACACACATGCAGCCATCACACACACACGCAGCCATCACACACACACACACGCAGCCATCACACACACACACACACGCAGCCATCACACACATGCAGCCATCACACACACACACACGCAGCCATCACACACACCCAGCCATCACACACACCCAGCCATCACACACACCCAGCCATCACACACACACACACACCCAGCCATCACACACACACACTCAGCCATCACACACACACACCCAGCCATCACACACACACACCCAGCCATCACACACACACACCCAGCCATCACACACACACACCCAGCCATCACACACACACACCCAGCCATCACACACACACACCCATCACACACACACACCCATCACACACACACACCCATCACACACACCCAGCCATCACACACACCCAGCCATCACACACACCAGATACCTCATACACACATGACACACACACAAATGCAGCATCACACATCTCACACACACACACACATCACACACACACAATCTCCTCTGTGGTGCAGGGGCGGCTGATCTGTCCATGTGCAGCTCTTCAGTTTCTCCGGCTGCTCACAGCTCTGCACTGTCCCGGCACCTCCCCCGTCTCTCCTTCTCTGCCGGGATAGCAGCTAAGAGCAGGAGACGCCGGAGCTCCGTGCACACACAGGAGGAAGTGAGTCGCTGACCTCTCATCTTGATCGCTGCTGGCTCTCTTCCTCAGCGTGGCAGCGCCGCACACACAGGGGGCGGGGGCGGGGGGTGGGGTGGGGGAGGGATCGGTCGGGAGGAGACCCAGCATGTATAAGAAAAAAAAAACAGCCACAAACCTAAGCTACTCAGGTGCCGCCCCCTGCATTGTCCCTGCCCTAGGCACGGGACATTAGTGTCCCGCCCGGGATCCCGGGGCTGGCTGTCAAAATCAGGACAGTCCCGCGGGATCCGGGACGGTTGGGAGGTATGCTAATATAATTAGATGGTCTGTGATGGTCACAAGTCTTGACAGAGCATATGGGCAGAGGTTGTATGGATTGGGCCACCCCATAAAGTGTCTATAGAGACCTTTCCATGCTGGACGGCCGCTGTAGTTTGTCTATAACTCTACGAAAACTTCATGCAGCCCAAGTCTGAACTGCAGCATCAGCAAAAACTTACAAAAGTGCGCGGCGTACCTGATTGATGAATGTTACACCTTCATATTTCCCTGTGCAGAAACAACACACGCGGTAGACAAACATTTTCTGTCTAAATATTACATTTTTATATAAAAAAACATCTTCCATCAGATACAGCAATCGATTCTTGTTCTGCAGTTACATTGTTGGAGTGGTTGGAAAAATACATACAGTGCCTACAAGTAGTATTCAACCCCCTGCAGATTTAGCAGGTTTAATAAGATGCAAATAAGTTAGAGCCTTCAAACTTCAAACAAGAGCAGGATTTATTAACAGATACATAAATCTTACAAACCAAAAAGTTTTGTTGCTCAGTTAAATTTTTATAAATTTTAAACATAAAAGTGTGGGTCAATTATTATTCAACCCCTAGGTTTAATATTTTGTGGAATAACCTTTGTTTGCAATTACAGCTAATAATCGTATTTTATAAGACCTGATCAGGCCGGCACAGGTCTCTGGAGTTATCTTGGCCCACTCCTCCATGCAGATCTTCTCCAAGTTATCTAGGTTCTTTGGGTGTCTCATGTGGACTTTAATCTTGAGCTCCTTCCACAAGTTTTCAATTGGGTTAAGGTCAGGAGACTGACTAGGCCACTGCAACACCTTGATTTTTTGCCTCTTGAACCAGACCTTGGTTTTCTTGGCTGTGTGCTTTGGGTCGTTGTCTTGTTGGAAGATGAAATGACGACCCATCTTAAGATCCTTGATGGAGGAGCGGAGGTTCTTGGCCAAAATCTCCAGGTAGGCCGTGCTATCCATCTTCCCATGGATGCGGACCAGATGGCCAGGCCCCTTGGCTGAGAAACAGCCCCACAGCATGATGCTGCTACCACCATGCTTGACTGTAGTGATGGTATTCTTGGGGTCGTATGCAGTTCCATCCAGTCTCCAAACGTCACGTGTGTGGTTGGCACCAAAGATCTCGATCTTGGTCTCATCAGACCAGAGAACCTTGAACCAGTCAGTCTCAGAGTCCTCCAAGTGATCATGAGCAAACTGTAGACGAGCCTTGACATGACGATTTGAAAGTAAAGCTACCTTACGGGCTCGTCTGGAACGGAGACCATTGCGGTGGAGTACGTTACTTATGGTATTGACTGAAACCAGAATTCTGGTGGGTTGAGGGGTTGAATAATAAATGACCCTCTGAAAAAACTTTTCACAATTTAAAAAAAAAAACATTCTTTTTTGCTGCAGTGCATTTCACACTTCCAGGCTGATCTACAGTCCAAATGTCACAATGCCAAGTTAATTCCAAATGTGTAAACCTGCTAAATCTGCAGGGGGTTGAATACTACTTGTAGGCACTGTAGATCCGTCATGTTCATCCAGGGAAAGTCAAGTGCATTTGGAAGAAAAGCTCCTATTCATCGTTCTTCTTGCTTCTTTTTTGAGTAAAAGTTTGGATTTTAGCCATTGTTATTTTTGCACAACTTCATTATGGCTTTTGCACCATTATACACTAGTTTTTTCAGTCCTCATCAGTTTTTGGTTTGCTCGACAGTGAATGCAAACACAATTTTATAATTCTCCTTGAAAAAAATCAAGATTTTACTTCCTTTGAGCCAGATTTATCCTACCTGCTTCTCGTAGGTTGGTTTCCTTGTCCAATTTTTTTTACAGCTAATTCATAAATATACAAATTTTCAAAATGTTGCTAAATTTTTGAGCACTGGTACTCCGGCTTCCTATTAGAATACTCATTTTTCTTTCTTTTTTGAATTGAAGACTAATGTGCGATAATTCAAGACTAATTGAAGGGATCATGTGTCATTTTTTTTTAAAAAGGCACAAAAGAAGCAAAAACAGACTAGACAGAAAAGTGCTTTAAAGGGTTTATCCAGGACTTTTATTATTTTTGCAAATGGGGCAAAACTACCTGCCTATTCTGCACGGAGGGCGGTCTCTGACAACACAATCCACGATTCTCCTGCTTCATTTTTCATTTCTCCTCAACAGAGCAGCACCTTCTCTTCCAGGCTGTTCTGTTGACATGGCATCACTGTTGATGTCATGCTGATTGACAGTTGGCTCCACATAGTTAGGCAGTGGGGAACCGGCTGTCAATCAGCATGACATCATCAGTGACATTCTGTTGAAAGTGCAGAGTGGAAAAGAAGTTTATGCTGTTGACATGATATCATCGGAAGATTTGACAGAAAAATAAAAAAAAGTTATAGTTCTTGGAAACAAAGTAAGAAGTAAAAAATAAAAGTACAAACGAAATAATCACCCGGCCGTGAAGGTTTTATGTAATAAGCGGTAATGCTCTTTAGAATTCAGCATTTCAAAAGGTAAAAATTTGCTCGGAGTAAATGAGAAAGGTCTCTGCATCCCCCAAAGTCATAAAGGGGTTAAAATGGCTGTTGATCGAAACAGCACTTAATTACAAAAAAAAATCCTTCCCCCCAAATATCGGCCATCGGCTGCACTGTGTTGTGTTACAGCGGCACGTTGTCTGTTTCCCCATTCTGTACAGTCTACATGACCTGAATCTAAATGGAGGTGCTGACTCATGACTTCTCGTCTGCAGTCCTGCACAGCGTGGTTGGTGCCGCTTAGATCTTTCATGCAGTATTTTGCCATCTGCAGAGGAAGACTCGCCCTGCGGAGCTCAGCCCTATATGCAGTATATTACTCCAGAAATAAAAGTGGTGCTATGGTAATGGGAATATGGTTTAATATGTATTGTTATCAAGTTTACATTGCCAATAATGAGCAAAATGGAAAGACGGCATTACAGAAAATGTATGTGCTAAAGGCATATGAATTACGGAATTTGGCCGTGCCATCTTATGTGTATGAGGACCTACCGATATTCTGGGTTATTCCAACCATTAAAAGTTATCACCTATTCCGCTCCGATAGAGCCTGATCTCGAGAACTTGGCTTGGAAAAAGCAAATCCGAATGCAGAGGTGGCCATGCATGCGCGCCACCGCTCCCTTCATGTGGGACTGTCGGAGTTAGCTGAGTACAGCACGAGGCATTTTCACACTTTGCAGACGCCTTCTTAATTCTTCTGACTCTTGGACCCAGTGACATCCTCCATCCAGCTCTAATTGACACACACGGACCTGGGTGTTTATAGACTCCCTGTCTGCTTCTGGGAATCGCAGGTGATTATTATTATTATTATTATTATTATTATTTTTTATTTATATAGCACCATTAATTCCATGGTGCTGTACATGAGAAAGGGGTTACATACAGGGTTATAAATATCATTTACAGTAAACAAGTTTACAGTGACAGACTGGTACAGAGGGGAGAGGAGAGGGAGAGGTGATATTCACATTTCTCCTTTGTGAAGGCTTGGAGTGATAGCAGTCCGCTAACTTCCTCTCTGGTGCTGTTGGAGGACATCTGGTGTTATCTCTCTGAGTCTGCTTAAGATAAGTGTCCCCCTTGTTCGTCTACCCTCTCTGTCTTTATTTGTAGTTTTGACTGACAAGTGCTCACCCCGTCCTTTTCCTAACCAGGGCCTATCGCTAGGGTTAGGCAGGGATTAGGTGCAGAACCTATATAGGGACGTTTAGGGCAGATAGGGTGATTTTAGATCTGCCTAGGGGTCTCCACTTTCCTAGTGTTTGGGCTCCCCCTTTCCTCTTCCCTTCGTGTTGCATTTAGTCTTCCCACACTGTGCATTACAATAGATCCATAAACAATGAATGGAGCACTGGCATCACATGCTCTCTACCGCTCTATTCATTCTCTCCTGAAGATAGCCTGGTACAGCACTTGGCCTTTTCAGCGGAGCCATAGGCATTGAATAGAGCGTTGGAAAAGCTTGTGCATTACCGATCCATTCATGCTTCCCTCAAAATAGCTGAGTACAGCACTTGGCCTTTTACGGCAAGTGTGTAGACAATGAGTGGAGCGTTGGTGACACATGCACGCTACCAATCCATTCATTTTTCCCTTGAAAATTGATAAGTACAGCACTTGGCCTTTTCTGGGAAACCCATAGACAATGAATCGAACATTGGCATCGCATGCACACTACCATTGTCCCCTAAAGATAGCTGATTACAGCACGTGGCCTTTCCAGCAGTCCCATAGGCAATGAATGGAGTCATGTGAGCTACTGATCCATTCAATCACCCAGAAGACTTAAGAACTTTGAAGAAGATGCTCAGGATCATGAGGCGGTAGGACAGGTACATGATGTACATAGGATGAACACAGTCTGTCACACAAAGCACACTAATACTGGAGGAAAACCAGCTTTGTGCATCCAAACACATTTAGGGCCCCTTTCATCATTTTTTTTTTCAAAGCCACTTATCTTTTTTTCACCTTGCGCTATTTTTGTGCCAAATTCTTCAAAATGGTGCACATATTTTTTTATCAATTTTAAAACTTTTTAGCTCAAAAAGTTACAGGTTCTGCTAAAATATAACAAAATATGTGCAAGAATTTCAGGTGCAAATCATAAAATCAGTGTAGGGTGTACATTGGCGTAATATATATATATATGTCATAGTTGATGAATAAGCCAAAAGCCCCACACCCTTCCCACAATGGCAAAAAAACCCACACATGACGCATATAATACACTTTAAAGGGAATCTCATCAGGTTTTTGCTATTTATTCTGAGAGTAGCATAATATGGGGGCAGAGACACTGATTGCAGGGATGTGTCACTTGCTCAGCAGCTTGCTGTAGTTTCAATACAATCAGTGTTTTATCAGCAGGAGATTATCACTGCAGGACTAGGTGTGGCATGCAAGACAGTCCAACTAACCTGTGTGGCCCCGCCCCTCACATCTAATTGCTTGCTTACAATCAGGTGTGTGGGCGGGGTTATAGAGAGCTCAGCATTGGCGCTCTGCTAGATCTGCAGGAGAGAAAACAGGGATTATTAACAACTCCATGCATTCACATCAGATTCCCTTTAAAAAGGCATAAATTAAAAGAAGATTAAGGTGCAAATCAAAAACAAGTGGAAAATTACAATTTGACATCCCCCATGACCAGTTCATCTATGCACTAAAATTTTTATCTGAGCGCTTTCCCTCTGATCTCCGTCTTTCTTAGCAGTATATTTCACTGAAGCCGTCTATCTTTCGTGACTCACAGCAGAAGAAGCCTTTTTATTGGTTTAGATAGGAATCCCGCTGCCTCCTTTATGTCGCTGCCAAATTAGTTTTGCAAAGTCAAGGCCAACTGCTCACGTTTATTATATGGTATTCCTGTGCCTAATCTTTTCTGAGTGAATGTGATATTCTTTAAACTGTTTTCAAATGCAGGTTGCCCATTTCCATTATTTGTAGGCTCGTTCTTTCTGACTATATTAAAGAATAAAAGGAATGTATCGCCTACAATTTTCAAGGGATTTTCTAGGATTAGAGACGATCGATTTATCAGTAGCGAGCCAAATTTGTTTAGGAAATTTCCCCAAATTTTCCAGTAATCTTACATTTTTTGGATTCAATTCTTTCTAATCCAGTTGGTCGCCATTTTTTTTCTGGATTCTTTTCTTTTTAAACCCTTCCCTCTGTATGTTATGCTTTGGTGTCTTCAGAGACTTGAAAGCAAAATAATTGGGAATCGGGGCACTTTTGATTCGGGCATAGTTTATTCGAAAAGAACGAATTGAGTGAATTTGTCCAAAACGAGTCTTGGGAGATTCGCTTCTAATTCTCTGACATTTTAAATAAAAAGAAAAAAAGAGAAGCCCCATTAAAAAAAATGTGCAAAATAAAACTTGATCAAAACAATACATTGTTTTCTGATGATACATTTCTTTTAAGCGACAACTCATTGTTTGCTCAACATTTTTTAATTCGAACCTTTATAAAGTGTTGATAAACTTGAAAACTCACATTCATACACTGCTAAGAGAATCTATTGAAAACCTAATGGATGCTGAGGGATGGTGTTATTAGTCTGGAAGGGGGCCAATATCTATGGCCCCTTCCTAGGCTGTTAATATCAGCCCGCAGTTGCCGGCTTAGCATTTGCTGATTATTAAAAATAGGGGGGATCCCACATCATTTTTTTGGGGTCCCTCCTTTTTAATAACCAGTAAAGGCTAAGTAGACAGCTGTGAGTTGATATTAATAGCCGGGAAGATACATTGTTTTTTGCTCCCTTCCCAGACTATTAATGCTAGCTGTCAGCTGTCTGCTTTCCCTCAGCTGGTAAATAAAAATAAGGGGACACCATTTTTTCCATGTTATGTGTATATGCTGTATGTTATATGTTGTATGTTCTGTATGTTTGTTTTTTTTTTTTTACTACTGAACACAGCCATTGTCTGATGGGACTACTTTCCCATCATCGGCAATGCTGTCACTGTGAGCATTCATTGCTGGATGGGAGCAGTAGTCCTATCACACAATGGCTGCTTCCGCAGACCCACACACACAGGGACACACACACACACACAGACCTGCGCACAGACACAGATTCACGCAGACACCGCCACACACACATACTTGCACATATTCTCCACCCACATACTCCCTCCCGATCTGCAGCGTTTCATCCGCAGCAAAACTGCAGATCTTTCATACACCTGCGGTTTTGCTGCGGATGTGCCTGACACAATGGAAGTCAATAGGTGCAGAAACGCTGCAGATCCGCCAAAGCAATTGACATGCTGCGGAAAATAAAAATTCCGCCCTTTTTCCCCACAGCATGTACACAACAAATGTCAATTTCACATGGACTAGCATTGGCTGTGCACCACAATGTGGATTTGACATGAATCTGTTCAGCCAAAGACGCCGCGGAAACACATGAAAATCTGCAACGTGTGCACATAGCCTTAAGGCTGTGTGCACACGTTGCAGATTTTTAGCTGTTTTTTCACTATAAAAACGCATAAAAAGCGCATACATATGCATCCCATCATTTAGAATGAATTTCGCAATTTTTGTGCATATGTTGCGTTTTTTTCCGTGAAAAAAACGCATCTCGGAAAAAAACGCAGCATGTTCATTTTGCGGATTTACCACTATATTATTGCATCCCAGAACCTCCGGAAAAATCCGCAAAAAAAACGAGCAAAAAACGCGAAAAATCTGCATGTGGATTTCTTGCAGAAAATGTCTGGTTTTGTTCAGGAATTTTCTGCAAGAAATCCTGACGTGTGCACATAGCCTAAGACTCCAGTTTATTCTTGGTATTGATGTTAATCGCTTTTTACTGATCTGAGCTGGAGTAACAGCCTCGCGTGATATGGAGCATAGTCAAATACTCTTCTCGGTCTATAAGTAGTCTCGGAGTGACTAAGCAGATGACTGTGGAAACCCCAGGCTACTCTACATGTGGAGGCATATTCCTAAGCTTGGGGGGAGAACTTGCCCTTGTGAACTATTAGCACCGTTCTGCCTGGGGCTCACTATTACGATGACACAGTGTAACAGAATGCTTACTACTGAATTGTTTTGTGAAATCTGTATAATATACCTTCCAGTTACATCTGCTAATAGAAAATCCTGACAGCCTTTCGTGCTGACAAATTCACAGTAATAAAACCTATGGACCTCAGCTAGACACCTTTAACATGGAAAAAAAAAATATTTTTACATATTTTATTGGTTACCATTAGCCAAAGGTAATCTGTCAGTAGGATTAACCCTCCTAAGCCATCTATATAGGCTTGTAGGTCATGGAAAGTAGAATAAAATGATACCTTGATATCTGCAATCCGATGTCTTATTCCAGAGAAATCCAGGTTTTCATTAACAGTGTAAATGAACCGTTAAGATCTATGGGCCGGACATAGATCTCCCTGAGAATCTGCCTCCAGAGACATGTGCTGTAGATCAGGAGAGCAGACTGTCAGTCATTACATGTCTCGGAGTGACAATGCCACCTTTCATTTACAATAAACTCTAGGGGCAGATTCTCAAACAGATCTACAGTGGCTTGAGAAAGGATTCACCGTCCTTGCCAATTTTTTGTGTTTTGCCACCTCACAACCTGGAATTTCGCAGTATTTTTTTTGAGGGTTTGCATCGGTTCATGCAAAGAGCATGCCTAAAATTGTGAACATTTGTTGTTGTTTTTTTTGTGAAGCAAACAACAAATAGGAAAAAATAACTGAAAACTTCAGTGTGGATAAGTGTTCACCTCCTAAAGTCAGTACTTTGTAGAGCCTCCTTTTGCAGCAATTACAGCTGCAAGTCGCTTTGGATAAGTCTCTATGGGCTCTCCACATTTTGCCACTAGGATCTAACTGCAGCTTGGATAAGCCCGCAGTGCAGTCTGGATATGTACCGTAATTCACAGTGGTGATTATAATGAACCCCTTAGTGACAGAGCCAATTTTTTGAAATCCGACCAGTGTGACTTTATGTGGTAATAACTCTGGAACGCTTCAACAAATCCCAGTGATTTTGAGATTGTTTTTTTGTGGGATATTATAATTTATGATAATGGTAACTTTAGGGTGATATGTTTTTTTGCGTTTGTTTTTAAAGGCAATCAGAAATTTGACAAATTTAAAGAAAAATTAGCAATTTCAAACTTTGAATGATTATCCTTTTAATCCAGATAGTCATACCACACAAAAACTTTAGTAAACAACATTTCCCTCATGTCGGCTTTACATTATCACCATTTGTAAAATGTTCTTTTATTTTGTTAGCATTTTAGGAGGTTTACAAATGTAGCAATAATTTTTCATTTTTTCAAAGAAATTTACAAAACTTATTTTTTTAGGTTTGAAGTGACTTTCGGGGTCCTATATATTGGAAAAACCTCAAAAGTGATACCATTTTAAAAGCAGAACCCCTCGACATATTCAAAACTGCAGTCAGCTAGTTTATTAACCCCTCAGGTGATTTCAGAAATTAATGCGAAATGACATGACAGGAATGTAAAAGTGTATTTTTCCCCCCTAAATGTCGCTAACTTCTGAACAGGTTGCTATAGCCAGGAGACTCTTAAGATTGCGATTTGGTTGTGAATTGCCATGGCAAGCATCAGGACCACACAATCACGATCTGAGGGTGCCGATAGAGATAAAGAGGAAGCCCCCACACTCTGTTAACCATTTATATGATGTAGTCATTATTGACAGCAGCATCTAAGGGGTTAAACAGATATTGGCAGTACCAACACTGATCGTGGCTAATTCGGCAAATTGTGAGCTATAGTGGACATCCGACAACTGCTGCATTGTCTCTTGTATGGGGATGATATTCTCTTATATCTCAGGTCAGTGAAAAGATGTATTGGCGGTCATTAAGGAATTAATTTAATTTAAAAGTTTTTGTAAATACAAAGGATTTTTTAAAAATATAAATGGTTATGAAGAAGATGACTTGGTGTGCCATTTTTCTATATTATGCACTAGGATTTTTGCCCATTTCTCAAGGCAAAGCTGCTCTAGCTCCTTCAAGTTTGTTGGTTTCCTCTCGTGTACAGCAATCTTCATGTATGACCACAGATTCTCAATTGGATTAAGGTCTGGGCTTTGACTAGGCCAGTCTAGAGCGTGCACAGGTTTCCCCTTGAACCACTCGAGTGTTGCTTTAGCAGTGTGCTTTGTGTCATTGTCTTGATGGAAGGTGAACTGTTATGACCCCAATGGCAGAGGGTCTCAGAAGTTATTACCAAGTCTGCAAACACAAAAACCAGCTCATAGGGCAGTGGTAACTAGGCTGACCATATACCTGATCCTAGCACCACAAATAGCAGCAGCCGGGGAACGTACCTACGTTGGTTCTAGATGTCTCGCGCCAGCCGGAGAACTAACTAACCCTAGAAGGGAAAAGATAGACCTTTCTTGCCTCCAGAGAAAAGACCCCAAAAGTTGGATACAAGCCTCCAACAAATAATAACGGTGAGGTAAGAAGAAAAGACAAACGTAAGAATGAACTAGGTTTTTAGCAAAGAGAGGCCCACTGACTAATAGCAGAATATAGGAAGATGACTTATACGGTCAGCAAAAACCCTATCAAAATTTCCACGCTGAATATTCAAGAACCCCCGAACCGTCTAACGGCCCGGGGGGAGAATATCAGCCCCCTAGAGCTTCCAGCAAAATCAGGAATCACATTTAGTACAAGCTGGACAAAAATAAGAGCAATGCAAATAACTAAAAAATAAGGAAGCAGGACTTAGCTTATTATGCAAGAACCAGGACCAGCAGACAGGAGCAAACAGAAAGGAACTGATTACAACGATGCCAGGCACCAGACTGAAAATCCAGGAAGCTTAAATAGCAACACCCCTGGACTAACGAGCCAGGTGGGTACCAAGCTGAGGAAAGAAACTCAAAGTGTCATGTCGCTAGTGACCACAAGAGGGAGCCAAAAAATCCAATTCACAAAGTGAACCTTCATCTCAGTCTCAAATCACTGACAGACTGAAACAGGTTTTGCGCAAGACTTTCCCTGTATTTTGCACCATCCATCTTCCCCAAGACTTCCCCACCCCCATCCCTGTTCCTAAAAAACATCCCCACATCATGATGCTTCCACCACCATGTTTCACTGTGGGGATGGTGTTCTTGGGGTGATGCGCTGTGTTGGTTGGTGCCAGACATAGCTTTTACGTTTGTGGCCAAAAAGTTATACTGATCTCTTCTGACCACAGCACCTTCCTCAATACATTTGGGGAGTCTCTCATATGTCTTTTGGCAAACTCAAAATGAGCCTTACAATTTGTGTGTGTAAGTAAAGGCTTTTGTTTGCCCACTCTTCCATAATGGCCACCTCTATGGAGTGTATGGCTTATTGTGGTCGTATGGACAGACATTCCAGTCTTTGCTTGCTCTCATTTCACAGGCTGAGAATTTTGGTGAGCGGCCCTATCATGGCATGTTTGTTGTGGTACCTTGTTCTTTCTATTTGATGATAATGGATTTGACGGTGCTCAGAGATTTGGATATTTTTTGATAACCCACCCCTGACTTGTACTTCTCAAAAACTGACTTGTTTGGAGATCTCCTTTGCCTTCATGGTGTCGTTTGGTTAGTGGTGCCTCTTGCTTAATAGTGTTTGGTTAGTGGTTCCTCTCGTTAATGAGTGTCATGTCGCTAGTGACCACAAGAGGGAGACAAAAAATCCAATTCACAACAGTACCCCCCCCTTAAGGAGGGGTCACCGAACCCTCACCAAGACCACCAGGATGATCAGGATGAGCAGCGTGAAAGGCACGAACCAAATCGGCCGCATGAACATCAGAGGCGACCACCCAGGAATTATCCTCCTAACCATAGCCCTTCCACTTGACCAGATACTGAAGCCTCCGTCTGGAGAGACGAGAATCCAAGATCTTCTCCACCACGTACTCCAACTCGCCCTCAACCAACACCGGAGCAGGAGGCTCAACAGAAGGAACCACAGGCACAACGTAGCGCCGCAACAAAGACCTATGGAACACGTTGTGAATGGCAAACGACACCGGAAGATCCAAGCGAAAGGACACTGGATTAAGGATTTCCAAAATCTTATAAGGACCGATGAAGCGAGGCTTAAATTTAGGAGAGGATACCTTCATAGGAACAAACCGAGAAGACAGCCACACCAAATCCCCAACACGAAGTCGGGGACCCACACCGCGGCGGCGGTTGGCAAAACGCTGAGCCTTCTCCTGTGACAACTTTAAGTTGTCCACCACATGATTCCAGATCCGCTGCAACCTATCCACCACAGAATCTACCCCAGGACAGTCAGAAAGCTCAACATGTCCCGAGGAAAAACGAGGATGAAAACCAGAGTTGCAGAAAAATGGCAAAACCAAAGTAGCGGAACTAACCCGATTATTAAGGGCAAACTCAGCCAATGGCAAGAAGGTCACCCAATCATCCTGATCTGCAGAAACAAAACACCTCAAATAAGCCTCCAGTGTCTGATTAGTTCGCTCCGTTTGGCCATTAGTCTGAGGATGAAAGGCAGACGAAAACGACAAATCAATGCCCATCTTAGCACAAAAGGATCGCCAGAACCTGGAAACAAACTGGGATCCTCTGTCAGACACGATATTCTCAGGAATGCCGTGCAAACGAACCACATTCTGAAAGAATAAAGGAACCAGATCGGAAGAGGAAGGCAGCTTAGGCAAAGACACCAAATGGACCATCTTGGAAAAGCGATCACATACCACCCAGATGACAGACATGCCCTGAGACACCGGAAGATCCGAAATGAAATCCATGGAAATGTGTGTCCAAGGCCTCTTCGGGACAGGCAAGGGCAAGAGCAACCCGCTGGCACGAGAACAGCAAGGCTTAGCTCGAGCACAAGTCCCACAGGACTGCACAAATGACCGCACATCCCGTGACAAGGAAGGCCACCAAAAGGACCTAGCCACCAAATCTCTGGTGCCAAAAATCCCCGGATGCCCTGCCAACACCGAGGAATGAACCTCGGAAATGACTCTGCTGGTCCATTTATCAGGAACAAACAGTCTATCAGGTGGACAAGAGTCAGGTCTACCAGCCTGAAATCTCTGCAACACTCGTCGCAAATCCGGAGAAATGGCTGACAAGATTACTCCCTCTTTAAGAATACCAGCTGGCTCTGAGACTCCAGGAGAGTCAGGCACAAAGCTCCTTGAAAGAGCATCAGCCTTCACATTCTTTGAACCTGGTAAATACGAGACCACAAAGTCAAAACGGGAGAAAAACAATGACCAACGGGCCTGTCTAGGATTCAGGCATTTAGCAGACTCGAGATACATCAGATTTTTGTGATCAGTCAAGACCACCACACGATGCTTAGCACCCTCGAGCCAATGACGCCACTCCTCAAATGCCCACTTCATGGCCAACAACTCCCGATTGCCAACATCATAATTCCGCTCAGCAGGCGAAAACTTCCTAGAAAAACAAACACATGGTCTCATTACAGAGCAACCAGGGCCTCTCTGCGACAAAACGGCCCCTGCCCCGATCTCAGAAGCATCCACTTCAACCTGAAAGGGAAGTGAGACATCAGGCTGGCACAAAACAGGCGCCGAAGTAAACCGGCGCTTCAGCTCTTGGAAAGCTTCCACGGCTGCAGGAGCCCAGTTAGCAACATCAGAACCTTTCTTGGTCATATCCGTCAAAGGTTTAACAACGCTAGAAAAGTTAGCGATAAAACGACAGTAGAAGTTAGCAAAACCCAAGAACTTCTGAAGACTCTTAACTGACGTGGGTTGAGTCCAATCATGAATAGCTCGGACCTTGACTGGGTCCATCTCCACCGCAGAAGGGGAAAAAATAAAACCCAAAAAGGGAACCTTCTGTACTCCAAAGAGACACTTTGAGCCCTTAACAAACAAAGCATTCTCACGCAAAACCTGAAACACCATCCTGACCTGCTTTACATGGGAGTCCCAATCATCAGAAAAAAACAGAATATCATCCAGATAAACAATCATAAATTTATCCAGATACTTCCGGAAGACATCATGCATAAAGGACTGAAACACTGAAGGAGCATTAGAGAGCCCAAAAGGCATCACCAAGTACTCAAAATGACCTTCGGGCGTATTAAATGCAGTTTTCCATTCATCTCCTTGCTTAATGCGCACAAGGTTGTACGCACCACGAAGATCTATCTTGGTGAACCACTTGGCACCCTTAATCCGGGCAAACAAGTCCGACAACAGAGGCAAAGGATACTGAAATTTAACAGTGATTTTATTCAGAAGCAGATAGTCTATACAAGGTCTCAAAGATCCGTCCTTCTTGGCCACAAAAAAGAATCCCGCACCAAGAGGGGAAGAGGATGGACGGATATGCCCCTTCTCCAGAGACTCCTTGATATACGAACGCATTGCGGTATGCTCAGGTACAGACAGATTAAATAATCTTCCCTTAGGAAATTTACTACCTGGAATCAAATCTATAGCGCAGTCACAGTCCCTATGAGGAGGAAGAGCACTGGACCTGGACTCGCTGAATACATCCTGATAATCAGACAAATACTCAGGAACTTCCGAAGGAGTAGAGGAAGCAATAGACACCAGCGGGGAATCACCATGAATTCCCTGACAGCCCCAACTTGACACAGACATTGCCTTCCAATCCAAGACTGGATTATGGGTCTGTAACCATGGCAGACCCAAAACGACCAAATCATGCATTTTATGCAGAACAAGAAAACGAATCACCTCCCGATGTTCAGGAGTCATGCACATGGTTACCTGTGTCCAAAACTGCGGCTTATTTTCCGCCAATGGTGTAGCATCAATACCTCTAAGAGGGATAGGATTTACCAACGGCTCAAGAACAAAACCACAGCGCTTGGCAAATGACAGATCCATAAGACTCAGGGCAGCACCTGAATTCACAAAAGCCATAACAGGGTAGGAAGACAATGAGAAAATTAAAGTCACAGACAAAATAAATTTAGGTTGCAAATTACCAATGGCGACAGGACTAACAACCCTTGTTAGGCGTTTAGAGCATGCTGATATAACGTGTGTAGAATCACCACAGTAAAAACACAACCCATTCTGACGTCTATGATTTTTCCGTTCATTTCTAGTCTGAATTCTACCACATTGCATTAAATCAGGTGTTTGTTCATACAACACCACCAGAGGATTAGCGGCTTTGCGCTCCCGCAAACGCCGGTCAATTTGAATAGCCAGCGCCATGGAATCATTCAGACTTGTAGGAATGGAGAAACCCACCATCACATTCTTAATGGCTTCAGAAAGGCCATTTCTGAAATTTGCGGCCAGAGCACACTCATTCCACTGAGTAAGCGCGGACCACTTCCGAAATTTTTGGCAATACACTTCAGCCTCATCCTGGCCCTGAGAGATAGCCAGCAAGGCTTTTTCTGCCTGAATTTCAAGATTGGGTTCCTCGTAAAGCAACCCGAGCGCCAGAAAAAACGCATCAATATTTGCCAATGCCGGATCTCCTGGCGCTAACGAGAAGGCCCAATCCTGAGGGTCGCCCCGCAAGAAAGAGATAACAATTTTAACTTGCTGAGCTGAGTCTCCAGACGAACGAGGTCTCAGAGATAGAAACAATTTACAATTATTCCTGAAATTCCTAAACTTAAATCGGTCTCCAGAGAACAGTTCAGGAATAGGTATTTTAGGTTCAGACATAGGACTACTGGTAACAAAATCTTGAATGCCCTGCACACGAGCAGCAAGCTGATCCACACTAGTAATCAAAGTCTGGACATTCATGTCTGCAGCAAGCTCAAGCCACTCAGAGGTAAAGGGGAGGAAGAAAGAGAAGAAAAAAACAAAAAAAAAAAACCACTCAGAATTTCCTTTCTTATTATCCCACTTCTGCAATGCATTAAACATTCACCTTCGGCCTGGCATACTGTTATGACCCCAATGGCAGAGGGTCTCAGAAGTTATTACCAAGTCTGCAAACACAAAAAACAGCTCATAGGGCAGTGGTAACTAGGCTGACCGTATACCTGATCCTAGCACCACAAATAGCAGCAGCCGGGGAACGTACCTACGTTGGTTCTAGACGTCTCGCGCCAGCCGGAGAACTAACTAACCCTAGAAGGGAAAAGATAGACCTTTCTTCCTCCAGAGAAAAGACCCCAAAAGTTGGATACAAGCCCTCAACAAATAATAACGGTGAGGTAAGAAGAAAAGACAAACGTAAGAATGAACTAGGTTTTTAGCAAAGAGAGGCCCACTGACTAATAGCAGAATATAGGAAGATGACTTATACGGTCAGCAAAAACCCTATCAAAATTTCCACGCTGAATATTCAAGAACCCCCGAACCGTCTAACGGCCCGGGGGGAGAATATCAGCCCCCTAGAGCTTCCAGCAAAATCAGGAATCACATTTAGTACAAGCTGGACAAAAATAAGAGCAATGCAAATAACTAAAAAATAAGGAAGCAGGACTTAGCTTATTATGCAAGAACCAGGACCAGCAGACAGGAGCAAACAGAAAGGAACTGATTACAACGATGCCAGGCACCAGACTGAAAATCCAGGAAGCTTAAATAGCAACACCCCTGGACTAACGAGCCAGGTGGGTACCAAGCTGAGGAAAGAAACTCAAAGTGTCATGTCGCTAGTGACCACAAGAGGGAGCCAAAAAATCCAATTCACAAAGTGAACCTTCATCTCAGTCTCAAATCACTGACAGACTGAAACAGGTTTTGCGCAAGAATTTCCCTGTATTTTGCACCATCCATCTTCCCCAAGACTTCCCCACCCCCATCCCTGTTCCTAAAAAACATCCCCACATCATGATGCTTCCACCACCATGTTTCACTGTGGGGATGGTGTTCTTGGGGTGATGCGCTGTGTTGGTTGGTGCCAGACATAGCTTTTACGTTTGTGGCCAAAAAGTTATACTGATCTCTTCTGACCACAGCACCTTCCTCAATACATTTGGGGAGTCTCTCATATGTCTTTTGGCAAACTCAAAATGAGCCTTACAATTTGTGTGTGTAAGTAAAGGCTTTTGTTTGCCCACTCTTCCATAATGGCCACCTCTATGGAGTGTATGGCTTATTGTGGTCGTATGGACAGACATTCCAGTCTTTGCTTGCTCTCATTTCACAGGCTGAGAATTTTGGTGAGCGGCCCTATCATGGCATGTTTGTTGTGGTACCTTGTTCTTTCTATTTGATGATAATGGATTTGACGGTGCTCAGAGATTTGGATATTTTTTGATAACCCACCCCTGACTTGTACTTCTCAAAAACTGACTTGTTTGGAGATCTCCTTTGCCTTCATGGTGTCGTTTGGTTAGTGGTGCCTCTTGCTTAATAGTGTTTGGTTAGTGGTTCCTCTCGTTAATGAGTGTCATGTCGCTAGTGACCACAAGAGGGAGACAAAAAATCCAATTCACAACAGTACCCCCCCCCTTAAGGAGGGGTCACCGAACCCTCACCAAGACCACCAGGACGATCAGGATGAGCAGCGTGAAAGGCACGAACCAAATCGGCCGCATGAACATCAGAGGCGACCACCCAGGAATTATCCTCCTGACCATAGCCCTTCCACTTGACCAGATACTGAAGCCTCCGTCTGGAGAGACGAGAATCCAAGATCTTCTCCACCACGTACTCCAACTCGCCCTCAACCAACACCGGAGCAGGAGGCTCAACAGAAGGAACCACAGGCACAACGTAGCGCCGCAACAAAGACCTATGGAACACGTTGTGAATGGCAAACGACACCGGAAGATCCAAGCGAAAGGACACTGGATTAAGGATTTCCAAAATCTTATAAGGACCGATGAAGCGAGGCTTAAATTTAGGAGAGGATACCTTCATAGGAACAAACCGAGAAGACAGCCACACCAAATCCCCAACACGAAGTCGGGGACCCACACCGCGGCGGCGGTTGGCAAAACGCTGAGCCTTCTCCTGTGACAACTTTAAGTTGTCCACCACATGATTCCAGATCCGCTGCAACCTATCCACCACAGAATCTACCCCAGGACAGTCAGAGGGCTCAACATGTCCCGAGGAAAAACGAGGATGAAAACCAGAGTTGCAGAAAAATGGCAAAACCAAAGTAGCGGAACTAACCCGATTATTAAGGGCAAACTCAGCCAATGTCAAGAAGGTCACCCAATCATCCTGATCTGCAGAAACAAAACACCTCAAATAAGCCTCCAGTGTCTGATTAGTTCGTTCCGTTTGGCCATTAGTCTGAGGATGAAAGGCAGACGAAAACGACAAATCAATGCCCATCTTAGCACAAAAGGATCGCCAGAACCTGGAAACAAACTGGGATCCTCTGTCAGACACGATATTCTCAGGAATGCCGTGCAAACGAACCACATTCTGAAAGAATAAAGGAACCAGATCGGAAGAGGAAGGCAGCTTAGGCAAAGACACCAAATGGACCATCTTGGAAAAGCGATCACATACCACCCAGATGACAGACATGCCCTGAGACACCGGAAGATCCGAAATGAAATCCATGGAAATGTGTGTCCAAGGCCTCTTCGGGACAGGCAAGGGCAAGAGCAACCCGCTGGCACGAGAACAGCAAGGCTTAGCTCGAGCACAAGTCCCACAGGACTGCACAAATGACCGCACATCCCGTGACAAGGAAGGCCACCAAAAGGACCTAGCCACCAAATCTCTGGTGCCAAAAATCCCCGGATGCCCTGCCAACACCGAGGAATGAACCTCGGAAATGACTCTGCTGGTCCATTTATCAGGAACAAACAGTCTATCAGGTGGACAAGAGTCAGGTCTACCAGCCTGAAATCTCTGCAACACTCGTCTCAAATCCGGAGAAATGGCTGACAAGATTACTCCCTCTTTAAGAATACCAGCTGGCTCTGAGACTCCAGGAGAGTCAGGCACAAAGCTCCTTGAAAGAGCATCAGCCTTCACATTCTTTGAACCTGGTAAATACGAGACCACAAAGTCAAAACGGGAGAAAAACAATGACCAACGGGCCTGTCTAGGATTCAGGCATTTAGCAGACTCGAGATACATCAGATTTTTGTGATCAGTCAAGACCACCACACGATGCTTAGCACCCTCGAGCCAATGACGCCACTCCTCAAATGCCCACTTCATGGCCAACAACTCCCGATTGCCAACATCATAATTCCGCTCAGCAGGCGAAAACTTCCTAGAAAAACAAACACATGGTCTCATTACAGAGCAACCAGGGCCTCTCTGCGACAAAACGGCCCCTGCCCCGATCTCAGAAGCATCCACTTCAACCTGAAAGGGAAGTGAGACATCAGGCTGGCACAAAACAGGCGCCGAAGTAAACCGGCGCTTCAGCTCTTGGAAAGCTTCCACGGCTGCAGGAGCCCAGTTAGCAACATCAGAACCTTTCTTGGTCATATCCGTCAAAGGTTTAACAACGCTAGAAAAGTTAGCGATAAAACGACGGTAGAAGTTAGCAAAACCCAAGAACTTCTGAAGACTCTTAACTGACGTGGGTTGAGTCCAATCATGAATAGCTCGGACCTTGACTGGGTCCATCTCCACCGCAGAAGGGGAAAAAATAAAACCCAAAAAGGGAACCTTCTGTACTCCAAAGAGACACTTTGAGCCCTTAACAAACCAAGCATTCTCACGCAAAACCTGAAACACCATCCTGACCTGCTTTACATGGGAGTCCCAATCATCAGAAAAAAACAGAATATCATCCAGATAAACAATCATAAATTTATCCAGATACTTCCGGAAGACATCATGCATAAAGGACTGAAACACTGAAGGAGCATTAGAGAGCCCAAAAGGCATCACCAAGTACTCAAAATGACCTTCGGGCGTATTAAATGCAGTTTTCCATTCATCTCCTTGCTTAATGCGCACAAGGTTGTACGCACCACGAAGATCTATCTTGGTGAACCACTTGGCACCCTTAATCCGGGCAAACAAGTCCGACAACAGAGGCAAAGGATACTGAAATTTAACAGTGATTTTATTCAGAAGCAGATAGTCTATACAAGGTCTCAAAGATCCGTCCTTCTTGGCCACAAAAAAGAATCCCGCACCAAGAGGGGAAGAGGATGGACGGATATGCCCCTTCTCCAGAGACTCCTTGATATACGAACGCATTGCGGTATGCTCAGGTACAGACAGATTAAATAATCTTCCCTTAGGAAATTTACTACCTGGAATCAAATCTATAGCGCAGTCACAGTCCCTATGAGGAGGAAGAGCACTGGACCTGGACTCGCTGAATACATCCTGATAATCAGACAAATACTCAGGAACTTCCGAAGGAGTAGAGGAAGCAATAGACACCAGCGGGGAATCACCATGAATTCCCTGACAGCCCCAACTTGACACAGACATTGCCTTCCAATCCAAGACTGGATTATGGGTCTGTAACCATGGCAGACCCAAAACGACCAAATCATGCATTTTATGCAGAACAAGAAAACGAATCACCTCCCGATGTTCAGGAGTCATGCACATGGTTACCTGTGTCCAAAACTGCGGCTTATTTTCCGCCAATGGTGTAGCATCAATACCTCTAAGAGGGATAGGATTTACCAACGGCTCAAGAACAAAACCACAGCGCTTGGCAAATGACAGATCCATAAGACTCAGGGCAGCACCTGAATTCACAAAAGCCATAACAGGGTAGGAAGACAATGAGAAAATTAAAGTCACAGACAAAATAAATTTAGGTTGCAAATTACCAATGGCGACAGGACTAACAACCCTTGTTAGGCGTTTAGAGCATGCTGATATAACATGTGTAGAATCACCACAGTAAAAACACAACCCATTCTGACGTCTATGATTTTTCCGTTCATTTCTAGTCTGAATTCTACCACATTGCATTAAATCAGGTGTTTGTTCAGACAACACCACCAGAGGATTAGCGGCTTTGCGCTCCCGCAAACGCCGGTCAATTTGAATAGCCAGCGCCATGGAATCATTCAGACTTGTAGGAATGGAGAAACCCACCATCACATTCTTAATGGCTTCAGAAAGGCCATTTCTGAAATTTGCGGCCAGAGCACACTCATTCCACTGAGTAAGCGCGGACCACTTCCGAAATTTTTGGCAATACACTTCAGCCTCATCCTGGCCCTGAGAGATAGCCAGCAAGGCTTTTTCTGCCTGAATTTCAAGATTGGGTTCCTCGTAAAGCAACCCGAGCGCCAGAAAAAACGCATCAATATTTGCCAATGCCGGATCTCCTGGCGCTAACGAGAAGGCCCAATCCTGAGGGTCGCCCCGCAAGAAAGAGATAACAATTTTAACTTGCTGAGCTGAGTCTCCAGACGAACGAGGTCTCAGAGATAGAAACAATTTACAATTATTCCTGAAATTCCTAAACTTAAATCGGTCTCCAGAGAACAGTTCAGGAATAGGTATTTTAGGTTCAGACATAGGACTACTGGTAACAAAATCTTGAATGCCCTGCACACGAGCAGCAAGCTGATCCACACTAGTAATCAAAGTCTGGACATTCATGTCTGCAGCAAGCTCAAGCCACTCAGAGGTAAAGGGGAGGAAGAAAGAGAAAAAAAAAACAAAAAAAAAAACCACTCAGAATTTCCTTTCTTATTATCCCACTTCTGCAATGCATTAAACATTCACCTTCGGCCTGGCATACTGTTATGACCCCAATGGCAGAGGGTCTCAGAAGTTATTACCAAGTCTGCAAACACAAAAACCAGCTCATAGGGCAGTGGTAACTAGGCTGACCGTATACCTGATCCTAGCACCACAAATAGCAGCAGCCGGGGAACGTACCTACGTTGGTTCTAGACGTCTCGCGCCAGCCGGAGAACTAACTAACCCTAGAAGGGAAAAGATAGACCTTTCTTCCTCCAGAGAAAAGACCCCAAAAGTTGGATACAAGCCCTCAACAAATAATAACGGTGAGGTAAGAAGAAAAGACAAACGTAAGAATGAACTAGGTTTTTAGCAAAGAGAGGCCCACTGACTAATAGCAGAATATAGGAAGATGACTTATACGGTCAGCAAAAACCCTATCAAAATTTCCACGCTGAATATTCAAGAACCCCCGAACCGTCTAACGGCCCGGGGGGAGAATATCAGCCCCCTAGAGCTTCCAGCAAAATCAGGAATCACATTTAGTACAAGCTGGACAAAAATAAGAGCAATGCAAATAACTAAAAAATAAGGAAGCAGGACTTAGCTTATTATGCAAGAACCAGGACCAGCAGACAGGAGCAAACAGAAAGGAACTGATTACAACGATGCCAGGCACCAGACTGAAAATCCAGGAAGCTTAAATAGCAACACCCCTGGACTAACGAGCCAGGTGGGTACCAAGCTGAGGAAAGAAACTCAAAGTGTCATGTCGCTAGTGACCACAAGAGGGAGCCAAAAAATCCAATTCACAAAGTGAACCTTCATCTCAGTCTCAAATCACTGACAGACTGAAACAGGTTTTGCGCAAGAATTTCCCTGTATTTTGCACCATCCATCTTCCCCAAGACTTCCCCACCCCCATCCCTGTTCCTAAAAAACATCCCCACATCATGATGCTTCCACCACCATGTTTCACTGTGGGGATGGTGTTCTTGGGGTGATGCGCTGTGTTGGTTGGTGCCAGACATAGCTTTTACGTTTGTGGCCAAAAAGTTATACTGATCTCTTCTGACCACAGCACCTTCCTCAATACATTTGGGGAGTCTCTCATATGTCTTTTGGCAAACTCAAAATGAGCCTTACAATTTGTGTGTGCAAGTAAAGGCTTTTGTTTGCCCACTCTTCCATAATGGCCACCTCTATGGAGTGTATGGCTTATTGTGGTCGTATGGACAGACATTCCAGTCTTTGCTTGCTCTCATTTCACAGGCTGAGAATTTTGGTGAGCGGCCCTATCATGGCATGTTTGTTGTGGTACCTTGTTCTTTCTATTTGATGATAATGGATTTGACGGTGCTCAGAGATTTGGATATTTTTTGATAACCCACCCCTGACTTGTACTTCTCAAAAACTGACTTGTTTGGAGATCTCCTTTGCCTTCATGGTGTCGTTTGGTTAGTGGTGCCTCTTGCTTAATAGTGTTTGGTTAGTGGTTCCTCTTGTTAATGACGTTGCTGTCTCTGAGGCCTTTCAGAAAAGGTAAAGTGTATATACTGACAGAACATATGACACTTAGATTGCACACAGATGAACGTCCTGTCACTAAGCATATGACTTATGAAGGTAATTGTTTGCACCAGAAATTTTTAGTGGTTTCATAGCAAAAGGGGTGAATACTTATGTGCATGCCAATTTTTATTTCTTTTATCCTATAAATTAAATTGTTGCCTGTATTGTTGTGTTTTTTTTTATTTGACCTATTTTGACTAAATTTTTATAAATGGTAGAAAAGGCGACACAGGAAGTGAAGGGGCATGACTATGAGAGTAGTGTACAATAGTAGTTGTATAAGACTTTGGTGTCCAGCTGACCAAAACAAGTTCTTCATACCATCCATTATGGCCAGCTTTCAGGGGCATAACGATCGCAGAGGGGAGGGGGTATAAAGACACTAATCCCTATTTCACATTATTATAGGAATGAGCCTAGGATGGGGAACATTATACCAAAAATGAGACCAGGATGGGGGTCACTATTATAGAATAGGGCCCAGGATGGGGGCATTATTACTGAAAGAGCCCAGGATGGGGCACATTATTACTGGAAGGAGCCAGGATGGGACATTATTACTTGAAGTTGTCCAGGGTGGAGGACATTATTTTAGGAAGGGTTCCAGGGTGGGGGACATTATTAAATAAAAGGCCCAGGACAGGAGACATTATTACATGATGAGGTACATTATACGAGGAAAGGGTCCAGGATGGGGGATATTATTCCTGGAAGGGTCCCAGGATGGGAGATATTAATGCCGGAAGAGGCAAAGGTGGTAGAGATTATTACAGGTCAGGGGACATTATTATGTAGGGGGCAAACACATCTTTATAGGATCTGGAATGATACATCTGACTAACATGCAGGTGGGAGCCCAGGTCCAAATTTTGCACCAGGGCCCATCGGACCCCAGTTACGCCACTGATGGATTTGGTAAATTCCGATCCCCAATTACAAAATGAAGAGCGGCAAAAGCTGGGTGGATTAATGGGAGAACATTCAAGAGATTATAGGAGCATGGGTGGATGAGTTTTTTAGCGATAAATTGCATATACAATTCCATATATTGCAGTATGTAGAAAGTATAGATCAGTAATCTCCAATATATGTGTTTCCAGCTGTTGTTAGACTACAACTTCTATGCCAGCTGCATCCTGGTATAGACAATAGGTTCCTCACGGAAATGGAAAGTTGCTTCTCGTGTATGTAGTAAGCTTTTTTCTTTATGACAACACTGATGGCACTTGGTTTGGAACAATGAATGGACCTGAGTGTGATCACTGACTCTACACTCGACATTCTAACAGGCTGATCTTTTACAGAGACGCTTACGTTATACATTTCCACTTATCGAGTGAATCGTTCATGCCTGTGTATTCATGGAAGTAACGGCTCTTCTTGCACACGAGTGACTCATGGACCATACTGACTCAATTTTCTTTCTACTCTCCTTCTAAAACCACAGCACATTATGAGCATAACTGTGTCAGCGGGCAATGGAAAATACCTTATTCCTGGCATCTGACCAACTCCGTGGGGGAAATTCTTAAAAAATGAAGACATGTGGACTGTAAAGCGTTACTTTACACTACATTAACTAAGCTCTGATGAGTGACGCAACCACACAAGTGGTAAATTGTGATTTGTTTCATGTCATGAGTCAGATTGTGAAATCTCTGCTTCCTAGAGTTTGTTAGGTCAGGACACTCAGTGACAGATGTCCAAAGTTGGAAAATTCTCATATAGAGGAGGATAATTAATTAGAGGGGCAGAGCAGGGGAGTGGTGAGGGTATGGAGGGGCATGAACTGAATTTGGGCTTGGCTTTGGTAAAAAAATGTCTGCACCACATACAATTTCCTCCCTGAAGGTAGTTTTCACTAAATGATACTTAGATTTGTGTCCTTATTTGTTAATTAGTTCATCCACATCACTGTAGCAGGGAAGTGGGGGACACCCGTGTTGGAAAGAGCAGAAGGACCACTAGATGATAAATAGATACAGAGAAGACAGGCTAACGGAGCGCCAGGCTGGCGGTCAGGGGAGATGTTGATTGAGAAAGGTCCGATGCAGCTCCTGCCGGGTGCCTCAGGAGAGGAATAAACAGTGAGTTGCAGGATACTCCGGTCACATGGGAGCGCACAGGACACAGATGAAAGGATTAAAAGTTTCTTTGTTTATTGAAATCCACAAAGCGTTTTGACGGAACAGCTCCGTCTTCATCAGGTGGCACTAGATGATAAAGGTTTATTACTCAGCAAGTCTTGTAGTAGGGAGCCAAGGCCCCCATACACTTCAGTCTAAAGTCGGCCTACAGAATAATGTGTCTGGGGGTCTCCTGACTTTCCGCAAACAAATGATGTTAGTGAGTAGAAGTAGGATTTCCAACATTCTATTGTTTTGTTCTCTATGAGATAAGCTGGTCGACAGCTTTCTAATGTGTACCGGGGTCTTAAGGTGCTGCTTGTTATGTGGGTGAAGTTTAAAGTGTTGTATATTTTGTGCCTAGATATGTGAAAAAAAATGAGAAGGGAACATGAGACCAATTGAAGGACAATGAAGATTTGGGGAGGCTTTTCAGCTTTCACTGAGTGAAGCACAAACATTGTCACATCTGTACTTCTTCAGGTGTGATAGGGCTGAAAGGTGACTCCCTATGTCCTAGAAGTCACAATCTGGGGTCTGCTTCACATGTTGTGGACCTGCCCACATCTAGAAAGGTTTTGTAAGGGAACCACAGGCACAATTAATAATGTCAGTTCTGTAAATATTTCCCTGACACTTTTTGGAGTGTATTCTGGAGTTTGTGGAGGACCTCGAGACTGTCCAGCTGGGAAAGACTGCAGTGTCGAGAACACTATATATAGCAAGAAAGTAGTTAGCACCACACTGGATAGATGAAAAGGGACCGACCAGACAAGAATGTATTGGTAAACTGGCTACTAATTGTGGAGAAGCGAGGGAAGTGTATGATACATGAGGTTTCACAGCAAAATGTGAGAAATTGTGGACATAATAGATTGATGCATCCAAAGTGGCTTCCAGAGAGTTAGGCTAGTTGTATTTTTTCAATGTTTTTTTTCATTCAAATAAAAAGCTTCTTTTTACAGTACCAGTAAACAGGGCTGTGGAGTCGGTAAGCTATCGTAAACCTCCGACTCCTCAATTTAATTTCCCTCACCACTGACTCTACAGCACTGGTCACTACTGACTGAGCATGTACATAAAGTGCACCACAGATTCGTCACAACTATGACTCCACAGCACTGGTCACTACTGAGCATGTGCATAAAGTGCAGTACAGATTCATCTCAGCTATGACTCCACAGCACTGGTCACTACTGAGCATGTGCATAAAGTGCAGCACAGATTCATCTCAATTATGACTCCACAGCACTGGTCACTACTGAGCATGTACATAAAGTGCAGCACAGATTCATCTCAACTATGACTCCACAGCACTGGTCACTACTGAGCATGTACATAAAGTGCAGCACAGATTCATATCAACCAAAAGCTGAGATCCTTAAATCAGGAACAGAACAGACATTTATAGAACATTTCATAACTTTCCCAAATTATTATGGAAACAATTACAGCACATCCTGCATTGTATTACTGTACACAATGTATTATATATTTGAGGAGTTGGTCCATTTTTATACCGACTCCAGCAAAATGGACACTGACTCCACAGCCCTGCCAGTAAAGGCAATGAGCTTTTAGAAATCTCCTTTTTTTTCTCCTTCTGATTGAATGGGAAAACTGTAACAGTTTTTTGCAGCTTGTCAATTCTTTCAGGGTATTTGCAGCATTGCTTAACTCGTAGAAAGCAAGGAGAGAGTGCTGAAACACTGCAGATCATTTTTTCTGCGTTTTTGGTGAATAAAACTAACTGTATTAAACATGTACTGTACACAAATGACACATATAATCAACACCAAAAAATGTCGCAAAAATGCAACAAAGCCTGCTTTTTTGTAAGCAGCTTGTTTACTGCCAAGAGAGCAGGTTTTGCCTGTAGAAACGCAACATGTGAACATAGCCTTATTTACGTTCCATCTGGGTACGTTGTAGCTCATGGTCAGGGATAGGTTGAATGTTATTAGTACACGTTGACTTCCCACTCGGGATGTAAGGCTTTTTACCTTTCCTGTTTGTTTTTCTTAGTACGGTATTTTATAAATGAGTGGGGAGGGTGGTTTTGCTTCAGGTTTATCGTTTGACTTATTGCTCTTTTTCTTATGTGTATTGTACAAACTTTTTTCTGTTATATTCTATACTATTCCTTACCGATGCATTTTATGAATTATATTGTGGGACATTTTTTTGCATGGTGGTAGTGGTTGTTTGGGGGTTTGTGTTTTCTGTATTTCTATAAAATGTTTAAAGTTTAAAAAAAAAATAGAAAATTGGGTACTATTTGTGCTGAATAAATTACCGTAAAATTATGTTATTTGCCGTGAGATATTTCATTGTACAAAGCCACCAAATAATATTTTATTTCATATAATTACATATTGATATTTATCTGGTGCTGACAGCCTTCAGATTGGCGCTGACCTTGTCTTTTCCTTCCTGTATGTTACTTTATACAGGACGTGTTTGAGCGCAGCCCATTAACAGATGGGGATCGGTAACTCGTCCATCTGTTCCTATGAATATGTGTGAAGTGATCTCGGTGCCACATGGCTCGCTAATTATCACATACAAACATATGTCCCTGGTTCCTACATTTAGAATCAAATTACTATTTTGTATCATTTTTTTCTAGGATAATTTTTAGATTTATATTGCATGTGCCACACAAACTCATTATTACTATTGCTTGTAGGCTTGTAGTCAACAAAGACAACAAATACTAATTGATAAGTAACAGACAAACAAGCCCGTAATATGGGATGTACCAGTATTTTTTTTTAGCTTGTTTTTAACTTTTTGAAACTTGATAACTAAAACGTTCCATTTTTATAACTCTACAGCACTGGTCACTACTGAGCATGTGCATAAAGTGCAGCACAGATTCATCTCAACTATGACTCCACAGCTCTGGTCACTACTGAGCATGTACATAAAGTGCAGCACAGATTCATCTCAACTATCAGCCGAGATCCTTAGATCAGGAACAGAACAGACATTTTTAGGACATTTCATAACTTTCCCAAATTTTTATGAAAAAATATTCATCACATTCTTCACCGAACTACTGTACCCGATTTATTATACATTATAAAGTCGGAGTTGGTCCATTTTATACCGACTCCATCAAAATGGACTCCGACTCCACAGCCCTGCTTTTGAGGTCTAGTCCATTGTCTTATTTACCCAATTTGTCATATGCAGTATTGCTATCGTGTTCTCTTTATTTTGCCAGGTTGTCCAGGGTGACTGTCCTCCATGAGTATGTTGGCGGTAGGACATACGAGGTGCCCTCCTCGGCGGTTATCCAGGACATCAAACAGCTGATCTACACAGACACCGATTTTCCAGTCTCAGAACAGCGTCTTCTACTTCATAACAAAGAGGTGAGATGTGAATGGGAATATGTAAAAGGGGGAACCTGATGTACTGAATATGTAGCTGCAAAGGGGCCCTGAGAGTCATGGGCCCATGCAATTTTTATATTGAGATTTAGGTGTGCGCTTTTTGGGGCTCGTAGACATGACCGTAAAAATCGGATGAGTGCTATCTATGGTTTTCACAAATAGCACTTGTCCCCATATTCTGTTGGGCCATGTACATGTCCATTTGTTTTCCTTAGATTAAGTCGGTCCAAAGAAAAAAATGACAACCTGCATGAGTTGCATCCGGTTATTGGACCGCACTCTGCCATTCATGGCACCATGGAAAAAATTGGACCGCACTAGGTTGCCATCCGGCTGTGGTCTGTTTTTTTTTTCATGGACCTATAGACTTGCATTGCTGATTTAGAGCCAAACCTCATATCAAAATCGGACATGTCTCTGTGATTTTCAAAAAACATAGACATGTGAATGGCCCCATGGACTATCACTTGCACAAATTGTATAATTAAAAAGCTTCTAATTGTCTAATTGCCTATAAAATATGTGTAGATCGACTTAACACACTAAAGTATCAGACTTTTTAGGCTACTGTATATTATAGAAACGGTCTAAAAATTATCTCCACAAGTGCTCTCTGTAAAAAAACACAAGATAGCATTTGTACGTGAAAATCAGAAGTGAGAATGAGCCCTTAGAATGTAAAATTGGAGGTATACAGGGTATAATGGGGCTCAATAGAATTCTAGAGCCTTGTGCTTTAGGTCTTAAAGAGGACCTGTCAATGCCATAAACAAGTGTTATTTTTACTTGGTGTAAATTGGGCTTTGTTTTACTTTTGTTCCCACGCCTCTCTGTTCCTGAGATATGGCCCCCTCTTTCCTGTATCTAGTCTTTTTAGCCAGTTCGGCATGGTCCTGAAAGGGAACCTGTTGTGAATTAGACTTCTTGGCTCCCTCTGGTGGTTATTAGTGATATGACTCTGGGATTTTCTTTCCTCAGTTTGCACCCACCTGGGTCGTTAGTCCAGGGGTGTTGCTATATAAACCTCCTGGATCCTTAGTCCAGTGCCTGGCATCGTTGTAGTCAGATCCTTTTTGTTTGCTCCTATCTGCTGGTCCTGGTTCGTGCAGAATTAAGCTAAGTCCTGCTTCTTTGTTTTTTGGGTTATTTGCTTGCTCTCATTTTTGTCCAGCTTGTACTAAATGTGATTCCTGACCTTGCTGGAAGCTCTAGGGGGCTGGTGTTCTCCCCCCGGGCCGTTAGACAGTTCGGGGGTTCTTGAATATCCAGCGTGGATATTTTTGATAGGGTTTTTGCTGACCATATAAGTTATCTTACTATATTCTGCTATTAGCTAGTGGGCCTCTCTTTGCTAAATACCTAGCTCATCCTTACATTTGTCTTTTCCTCTTACCTCACCGTTATTATTTGTTGGGGGCTTGTATCCAACTTTTGGGGTCTTTTCTCTGGAGGCAAGAAAGGTCTTTCTTTTCCCTTCTAGGGTTAGTTAGTTCTCCGGCTGGCGCGAGACGTCTAGAATCAACGTAGGCACGTTCCCCGGCTGCTGTTATTTGTGGTGCTAGGATTAGACATATGGTCAGATCAGTTACCACTGCCCTATGAGCTGGTTTTTGTGTTTGCAGACTTAGAAACTATTTCTGAGACCCTCTGCCATTGGGGTCATAACAGTATGCCAGGCCAACATTGAATGTTTATTGCATTGCAGAAGTGGGATAATAAGAAAGGAAATTCTGAGTTTTTTTTTTTTTTTTTTTTTTCCTCTCTTCCTCCCCTTTACCTTTGAGTGGCTTGTGCTTGCTACAGACATGAATGTCCAGACCTTGATTACAAGTGTAGACCAGCTTGCTGCTCGTGTGCAGGGCATACAAGATTTTGTTACCAGTAGTCCAATGTCTGAACCTAAAATGCCTATTCCTGAACTGTTTTCTGGAGACCGATTTAGGTTTAGGAATTTCAGGAACAATTGTAAATTGTTTCTTTCTCTGAGACCCCGTTCATCTGGAGATCCAGCTCAGCAAGTGAAAATTGTTATCTCTTTTTTACGGGGCGACCCTCAGGATTGGGCTTTTTCGCTAGCGCCAGGAGATCCGGCATTGGCAAATATTGATGCGTTTTTTCTGGCGCTCGGATTGCTTTACGAGGAACCCAATCTTGAAGTTCAGGCAGAAAAAGCCTTGCTGGCTATTTCTCAGGGCCAGGATGAAGCTGAAGTGTATTGCCAAAAATTTCGGAAATGGTCCGTGCTTACTCAGTGGAATGAGTGTGCTCTGGCCGCAAATTTCAGAAATGGCCTTTCTGAAGCCATTAAGAATGTGATGGTGGGTTTCCCCATTCCTACAAGTCTGAATGATTCTATGGCGCTGGCTATTCAAATTGACCGGCGTTTGCGGGAGCGCAAAACCGCTAATCCTCTGGTGGTGTTGTCTGAACCAAACACCTGATTTAATGCAATGTGATAGAATTCAGACTAGAAATGAGCGGAAAAATCATAGACGTCAGAATGGGTTATGTTTTTACTGTGGTGATTCTACACATGTTATATCAGCATGCTCTAAACGCCTAACAAGGGTTGTCAGTCCTGTCGCCATTGGTAATTTGCAACCTAAATTTATTTTGTCTGTGACTTTAATTTGCTCATTGTCTTCTTACCCTGTTATGGCGTTTGTGGATTCAGGTGCTGCCCTGAGTCTTATGGATCTGTCATTTGCCAAGCGCTGTGGTTTTGTTCTTGAACCGTTGGTAAATCCTATTCCTCTTAGAGGTATTGATGCTACGCCATTGGCGGAAAATAAACCGCAGTTTTGGACGCAGGTAACCATGTGCATGACTCCTGAACATCGGGAGGTGATTCGTTTTCTTGTTCTGCATAAAATGCATGATTTGGTCGTTTTGGGTCTGCCATGGTTACAGACCCACAATCCAGTCTTGGATTGGAAGGCAATGTCTGTGTCAAGTTGGGGCTGTCAGGGAATTCATGCTGATTCCCCGCCGGTGTCTATTGCTTCCTCTACTCCTTCGGAAGTTCCTGAGTATTTGTCTGATTATCAGGATGTATTCAGCGAGTCCAGATCCAGTGCTCTGCCTCCTCATAGGGACTGTGACTGCGCCATAGATTTGATTCCAGGTAGTAAATTTCCTAAGGGAAGATTATTTAATCTGTCTGTACCTGAGCATGCCGCAATGCGTTCGTATATCCAGGAGTCTCTGGAGAAGGGGCATATCCGTCCATCCTCTTCCCCTCTTGGTGCGGGATTCTTTTTTGTGGCCAAGAAGGACGGATCTTTGAGACCTTGTATTGACTATCGGCTTCTGAATAAAATCACTGTTAAATTTCAGTATCCTTTGCCTCTGTTGTCGGACTTGTTTGCCCGGATTAAAGGTGCCAAGTGGTTCACCAAGATAGATCTTCGTGGTGCGTACAACCTTGTGCGCATTAAGCAAGGAGATGAATGGAAGACTGCATTTAATACGCCCGAAGGTCATTTTGAGTACTTGGTGATGCCTTTTGGGCTCTCTAATGCGCCCTCAGTGTTTCAGTCCTTTATGCATGATATTTTCCGGAAGTATCTGGATAAATTTATGATTGTTTATCTGGATGATATTCTGGTTTTCTCTGAAGATTGGGACTCACATGTGGAGCAGGTCAGGATGGTGTTTCAGGTTTTGCGTGAGAATGCTTTGTTTGTTAAGGGCTCAAAGTGTCTCTTTGGAGTACAGAAGGTTCCCTTTTTGGGGTTTATTTTTTCCCCTTCTGCTGTGGAGATGGACCCAGTCAAGGTCCGAGCTATTCATGATTGGACTCAACCCACGTCAGTTAAGAGTCTTCAGAAGTTCTTGGGTTTTGCTAACTTCTACCGTCGTTTTATCGCTAATTTTTCTAGCGTTGTTAAACCTTTGACGGATATGACCAAGAAAGGTTCTGATGTTGCTAACTGGGCTCCTGCAGCCGTGGAGGCGTTCCAAGAGTTGAAGCGCCGGTTTACTTCGGCGCCTGTTTTGTGCCAGCCTGATGTCTCACTTCCCTTTCAGGTCAAAGTGGATGCTTCTGAGATTGGGGCAGGGGCCGTTTTGTCACAGAGAGGCCCTGGTTGCTCGGTAATGAGACCATGTGCTTTCTTCTCCAGGAAGTTTTCGCCTGCTGAGCGGAATTATGATGTCGGCAATCGGGAGTTGCTGGCCATGAAGTGGGCATTTGAGGAGTGGCGTCATTGGCTCGAGGGTGCTAAGCATCGTGTGGTGGTCTTGACTGATCACAAAAATCTGATGTATCTCGAGTCTGCTAAACGCCTGAATCCTAGACAGGCCCGCTGGTCATTGTTTTTCTCCCGTTTTGACTTTGTGGTCTCGTATTTACCAGGTTCAAAGAATGTGAAGGCTGATGCTCTTTCATGGAGCTTTGTGCCTGACTCTCCTGGAGTCGCAGAACCAGTTGGTATTCTTAAAGAGGGAGTTATCTTGTCAGCCATTTCTCCTGATTTGAGACGCGTGTTGCAGAGATTTCAGGCTGGTAGACCTGACTCTTGTCCACCTGACAGACTGTTTGTTTCTGATAGGTGGACCAGCAGAGTCATTTCCGAGGTTCATTCCTCGGTGTTGGCAGGTCATCCGGGAATTTTTGGCACCAGAGATCTGGTGGCTAGGTCCTTTTGGTGGCCTTCCTTGTTACGGGATGTGCGGTCATTTGTGCAGTCCTGTGGGACTTGTGCTTGAGCTAAGCCTTGCTGTTCTCGTGCCAGCGGGTTGCTCTTGCCCTTGCCTGTCCCGAAGAGGCCTTGGACACACATTTCCATGGATTTCATTTCTGATCTCCCGGTGTCTCAGGGCATGTCTGTCATCTGGGTGGTATGTGATCGCTTTTCCAAAATGGTCCATTTGGTGCCTTTGCCTAAGCTGCCCTCCTCTTCCGATCTGGTTCCTGTGTTCTTTCAGAATGTGGTTCGTTTACATGGCATTCCTGAGAATATTGTGTCTGACAGAGGATCCCAGTTTGTTTCCAGGTTCTGGCGATCCTTTTGTGCTAGGATGGGCATTGAGTTGTCGTTTTCGTCTGCCTTTCATCCTCAGACTAATGGACAAACGGAGCGAACTAATCAGACTCTGGAGGCTTATTTGAGGTGTTTTGTTTTGGCAGATCAGGATGATTGGGTGACCTTCTTGCCGTTGGCTGAGTTTGCCCTTAATAACCGGGCTAGTTCCGCTACTTTGGTTTCGCCATTTTTCTGCAACTCTGGTTTCCATCCTCGTTTTTCCTCGGGACATGTGGAGCCTTCTGCCTGTCCTGGGGTAGATTCTGTGGTGGATAGGTTGCAGCAGATCTGGAATCATGTGGTGGACAACTTAAAGTTGTCACAGGAGAAGGCTCAGCGTTTTGCCAACCGCCGCCGCGGTGTGGGTCCCCGACTTCGTGTTGGGGATTTGGTATGGCTGTCTTCTCGATTTGTTCCTATGAAGGTCTCCTCTCCTAAATTTAAGCCTCGCTTCATCGGTCCTTACAAGATATTGGAAATCCTTAATCCTGTGTCCTTTCGCTTGGATCTTCCGGTGTCGTTTGCCATTCACAACGTGTTCCATAGGTCCTTGTTGCGGCGGTACGTTGTACCTGTGGTTCCTTCTGTTGAGCCTCCTGCTCCGGTGTTGGTTGGGGGCGAGTTTGAGTACGTGGTGGAGAAGATCTTGGATTCTCATCTCTCCAGACGGAGGCTTCAGTATCTGGTCAAGTGGAAGGGCTATGGTCAGGAGGATAATTCCTGGGTGGTTGCCTCTGATGTGCATGCGGCCGATTTAGTTCGTGCCTTTCACGCTGCTCATCCTGATCGCCCTGGTGGTCTTGGTGAGGGTTCGGTGACCCCTCCTTAAGGGGGGGTACTGTTGTGAATTAGACTTCTTGGCTCCCTCTGGTGGTTATTAGTGATATGACTCTGGGATTTTCTTTCCTCAGTTTGCACCCACCTGGGTCGTTAGTCCAGGGGTGTTGCTATATAAACCTCCTGGATCCTTAGTCCAGTGCCTGGCATCGTTGTAGTCAGATCCTTTTTGTTTGCTCCTATCTGCTGGTCCTGGTTCGTGCAGAATTAAGCTAAGTCCTGCTTCTTTGTTTTTTGGGTTATTTGCTTGCTCTCATTTTTGTCCAGCTTGTACTAAATGTGATTCCTGACCTTGCTGGAAGCTCTAGGGGGCTGGTGTTCTCCCCCCGGGCCGTTAGACGGTTCGGGGGTTCTTGAATATCCAGCGTGGATATTTTTGATAGGGTTTTTGCTGACCATATAAGTTATCTTACTATATTCTGCTATTAGCTAGTGGGCCTCTCTTTGCTAAATACCTAGCTCATCCTTACGTTTGTCTTTTCCTCTTACCTCACCGTTATTATTTGTTGGGGGCTTGTATCCAACTTTTGGGGTCTTTTCTCTGGAGGCAAGAAAGGTCTTTCTTTTCCCTTCTAGGGTTAGTTAGTTCTCCGGCTGGCGCGAGACGTCTAGAATCAACGTAGGCACGTTCCCCGGCTGCTGTTATTTGTGGTGCTAGGATTAGATATATGGTCAGATCAGTTACCACTGCCCTATGAGCTGGTTTTTGTGTTTGCAGACTTAGAAACTATTTCTGAGACCCTCTGCCATTGGGGTCATAACAGGAACCTGTCACCATGTTTTTCCAATGTAACCTACAGCCACCACTTTTCAGCCCCATGTGACAGCATTCTATAATAAAGACCTTTTATTATACTTGCCTACGGGTCAGTCTGGTCCAATGGGCATCGTTGTTCTTCATCCGGCGCCTCCTCTATGATTGCGATGTCGTTCTCCTGTGCTTCGCGCCGGTGACGTCTCCACATAGTGTCCCCCTTCGGATTTGTGTGCAGGCGCACTTCTCTCTGGCCTGCTGAGGGCAGAACAAATTACTATAGTGCGCATGCGATGGAAGAGACCAAAAGAGTACCTGCGCATGCACCTTACAGAACTTTGCTCTGCCATCGGCAGGGCAGAGAGAAATGTGACTGTGCAGAAGTGCGAAGGGAGACACTATGGGTGACGCGTCATCCCCTTAAGCACAGAAGGAGGACAGCGATCGCAAGAAGAGAAGAGGTACTGGACCAAGACCAGCAGCATCCATCGGACCAAACCGCCCCATAGGGTAGTATATAATTACATTCACTTGCCTAAAATGACTAGATATATACAAACTAAAGAATACAGACGCACTTTGTAAAGTGCTAAGGTGTATGTAAACATTGAACATATTGTATGAAATTTGGACTGAATTATTGCTATATAGAATACACTTAAAAAAATGCCCAAACTGGCCAATTCATGTGAGCTTACCAGCCACGACAAGGTGACCTAATATTTATGAAACAAGCCCAGGAGAGATGTGTTTAATATTAGGTTTAGTGTCCCATTAAAGAAAGGTCACCTTGTCGTGGCTGGTGTACTCTCATGAATCCATTCTGTATAGCAGTAATGCAATACACATTTCATATATTCAATGTTTGCATACAGCTTGGCGCTTGCAGAGGCCGCTATATTCTTTTGTTTGTGTGTTATACAGTCTTCGGCGTACTCAATATATTCGAGTCCCCGCGGCTGTTGGGATAGCCTGTTTGTTAGGCAATCCCTGCATGTGTTGCGACTATTGAACAGCCTCAAGACAGGCAGCCGCGGGAACTCGAACATATTATTCGAGCACACCGAAGACACTCGTTTAGCCCCCGAGCATGGCGGATAACACCTTAACCAAGGACGTTCGCTCATCACTATTCAGGAACAGAAAGGGACAATAGAAAAACACCTGATTCAGTAAAACAGCAGCATTTGACAAGTTCCTCCTTAAAGGGGTATTCTGATCTCAGACATTTATGGCATATTCAAAGCTGGAGATCGAGCCCAGGTCCTTGAGATAAGTGCAAGTCTCAGAAGTACGATCTTCCTGTATCGGATTTTTATGCCATATATTTTTGTTCTGGAGAAAAGTTATATTACTAATGGAACCTGCTGATAAACGATTTATTTTGGTATTAACACAGTATAGAACTTACGGTACATACCCCAGAGATGTTCCCCTTCATCTTCCTGCCTGTTTCTAATATAAGGGTGGCGATGTATTAATAATATTGCGAGTATGAATTGGATCATTTGTTTAAAAATCTAATTTTCTATTTTGGCCTTACGTCTCCACCACATGTCTACTATGTCTATACAAACAGGAGAATTGTGTGCTTATACTGTTTGTGAAGTCGATTCTATTTTTTTGTATTTTGGATTCATTAACCTTTACATTAATATGTCGTACTTCAATTGGACCATTTTTTTTAACGGCTTTTCTGGCTCGTTTTATTCGAGAATTGTGTATACAGTGGTATGTAAAAGTTTGGGCACCCCTGGTCAAAATTACTGTTTTTGTGAACAGCATAGCAAGTTGATGCTGATATGATCTCTAAAAAGGCTAACATTAAAAACGACACGTTTCCTTTGTATTTTAGGCATTTACATTTACAATTTTTTAAAATGTAAAACATGAAAATAACAATTTTTTTTGCCTAAAATACAAAGGAAATATGTCATCTTTAACTTTAAGACTTTTAGAGATTATCTTCAACTTGTTTAACTGTTCACAAAAACAGTAATTTTGACCAGGGGTGCCCAAACTTTTACTTGCCACTGTATGTGTTATTTTGGTAAATATGTTGTATTGCATGTGATTATTTAAAAGTGGTTTTCCGGGAAAAAATTTATTTGGCTTGTGCTAGGTTAAAATAATAAAAAGAGCGATTGCTCACTGTCTACTGCTCCACCTCTACGCTTTTCTTTGTTGACTGGCTGCAGCGGTGACATCACTACAGCACCCGTCACTGCAGCTCTCTGTGAAAAAGGCAGAGAAATTTTGGTAGAGAAGCGGAGGGTGAGTAACGGCTCTATTAATTATTTTAACCTAGCACAAACAAGTAGGCTGCGAAAGACAAACTCCTGGAAAACCTCTTTAACCCTACACTCATGATGATGTTCTAAAGGACATAAAGAGAAATCCATCATATTGAAAAAGCCAGATCGCAGCTTAATAATATTTTAAAGGAGTTTTCTGATTTTAGTTAAATTAAAGGGGTGGTGCGTCATTCTTGCGTTGAGGAGTACAGTTGCTTATTCAATCAGTAGATGCCCAGTAGGTATCGTACTTGTGCCTTATACAACTGTCCTACCCATCACGTGGCAAAATCCCTCACTGCCTGATGTTGAAATTCATTTTTTCTTCATGTGCATACTTAGATTGTTTTGTCTGCCCTACTTGAGACTGTAGATGCTTTCTCCCCTTTTGAGATCTGTATACCATCCCATCTCTACTTCTAGCTCTAACTGTAAGTGAAGGAGAGGGGAGACCGGAAAAGTCAGAAGTGAGCTCGACCTCTGACAGATTTGTAACATTTTTGCAGATCACTCAGCTAGAGAAGGACTTACAGCAGAAAAATGGTAGATAAAAATATTAAAGACTACGTAGAATTTGCATTTGGGACTCAAGCGATAAAGCAAATACTTTGCAAAGGTGTCCATAGTCTATTGTACCGTAAATGGTTATGAAATTATATTTTTTGCATTTAATTCCTCTCTATTTTCAAGTTGCCAGTGAATTCAAATATTTTTATATAAGGTATATCCAGCAGCTGAAAGCCTCCTCTTCTCAGTTGGTAGGTGATTATATCCACCCTTGGCAATCCTCCATCCTCCCAAATATGGAGCCTTGCATACCGCCATATCAAAACACGATGGTACAATACTTGCTCCACTTAATAACAAAAAAATCTTTGTTAAATTACCGTCTGCAAATCAGACGAATTCAGCCCCGAAAGAAGTACGGTAATTCAGTTTTACACAGTAACTTACAGGCTAACGTGCTGACATTTGAGGACCGCTTGAAGTCCAGACCGGTTAGCTGACCGGATTGCCCGGACTGGGTACTATTATACTTATTTCTACCCTGAGAGCTAGACTAGTTTTCCATAGGATTATAATGATGGCATATGGAAGCCGAATTTGAGCATTTCATAATAATTAATTTCACAATGGTTAAGCTTTACTTACATAAAGCTAGAAAAGTACTTTCTGGTAGTTTGTTGCAGTTGTTTATTCTTTCCTTATGTTGGATTATAAGCATTTTTTAAGAGTTAATCAATGAGATTTGCAGGACCCACATCGATAGTCCGTGGCCACCGCACCTTGTGCTAGTGTTATAACACTACCCTCTTCCATACACGTCAGTTCTGGCGCAGGAATCCCGCGCCTGCGTCCTGTACTTCCTCCACAATACGTACCGTACCTCATCCTCCTTTCTATGGGAGCTGCATTCAGGGATCTCCTGCGCAGGTGAGTCACTATGACTTCCGGCGTGCGCGACGATAAGGTGCTTTCCCACTTCCTTCCTGCATAGTCATCACTATGTACACATGGTTCCTAGCGATGTCTATGCAGGGAGGAAGAGGGGAGAGCACCTTATCATTGCGCACACCAGGAGTCACAGTGACTCACCTGCGCAGGAGATCCCTGAATGCAGCTCCCATAGAAGTAGGAAAAGGTATATATTGTGGAGGGTGCGCAGGCGCGGGATTCCTGCGCCAGAACTGACATGTATGGAGGGGGATATTATTACAATTAAGAAGGGAGGCAGGGAACAAATCATCAGCATAAGGAAAGAATATAAAATTTCTGAACAACAAGACCATAGGCTACTTTCACACATCAGTTTTTTGCCGTCAGGCACAATCCGGCAAATTTTTTTTAAAAAAAGGATCCAGCAAAAGTTGCCGCCGGATCCTTTTTTTTCTCATAGACTTGTATTAGCACCGGATTGCGCCGGATAGCCTCACGTTTCATCCGTTTTTTGCCGGATCCGTCGAAAATCCGTTTTCCAATGGACGGAGAAAACAGACATAGGAACCTTTTTTCCTGTCCGTCAAAAGAACGGACAGCGACGGATCCGGCGAAAAACGGGTGAAACGTGAGCTCAAATGATGGAATCCGGCAACGGATCTGTTTTTTTTAAACAAATCATGGACAAATCATGCATTTTCCATTCTGGAGTCTCTCTCTTTCTCTCAAATAGCCGTCAGATCCACAAACTCGGATCCGTCGCATCAGTTTTTCACAATTTCCGACGGATCCATTTTTTTTCAAAATTCGCTGAATTGTGCCTGACGAAAAAAAAAAAAATTATGTGTGAAAGTAGCCTAATATGAGGCATACAGGTAGGACTAGTGTAACATTTCTATTACCTGTATGCCCATATTAATAGGTCATATATATGTCCCTGGGGGTGACAGGTTCCCTTTAAGAATGGAATATACCCAGGTAAGATGCATACAGACTTATGATTCTGTAACTTTACTATAGAGCTGTCAAAATAGCATCCCATCTACTTTTAATGAAATAACTCAGCTCATTCGGTCCCAGTCTGTAAAGCAAAGCTGACAAGTGATCTGCAGAAAACGAGAAGCTTCTGCCTTTTGTAACTACCCAACCTGGCGGAGTGCAGACTGCAACCTTTGAACAGTTTTGATTCTGTAGATAGTCACAAGACTCCCACCTGAGTTGGATAAATATTTTTATTAACTCCCTTTAAGCAACATGTCATTTTCTGATGATACCTGATTTTCTACAGTGCCAGCAGATTAAAAAGCCAGAGAAATCTCCCCATTTGTCATAAATGTTATTTATTGCTGTGCACAGCCGGGTATTATCTCTGTTTCTCTGTAAGTCCTGGACTAAATCCCGGGTGTGATGTGACTCTGATTTCCAAGTAGGCTCATGAACAGAAATATAACATTACACTATTTGGCCGGATGCCACATCTTGATTCAACTTACACTGCCGGCCATCTCCTCTGTGATGTGAAACAGGTGTCCAGTGTTGTGGGGGTTACAACGAGGAGATATACAGAGCTGCATCCGATCAGGGCTTATTAGTTAAAGATGATCTGTCACCAGACTGTGAACGGAATTATATCTTTTAGACCAGATGAGACGGGTGTACTTACATTGAAAATCCATGTCAGAATGGATGTAATGCCTTAAAAAAGAGGAGTTTGTGTGCTAAACCTAATGGGATTGGCACTTTCCCCCACTTTAAAAAAAGACTTACATTTTCATCCTTTAAATCTGAGAAGAAAACATGGTAATTTTCAAAGAAATTTTAATGTTTGGTTCCAAAGCAGAAAAAAAGGGAACCTTATTTAGTCAGCACCAATACTGCGTTTATAAATTAGTTCTAAACAAAATAGTTTTTCATACTTTTCTCCTTCACCAATTTCAGGAGGTGCTGTGCACAAACTTGAGTAATCGAGTTTCAAAATGTTCTGTATCAGCATGTCCTGAAGCCAAGCTTAGAGAAATCGGCTCTACCAAACATACAAATGTGCCTGCAACCAAAGAGTATGGCTTTGGCTGCTCTAGGTAGACTGTGTTCAATTTTGGACAAGGGCAAAAAAAAGATCTCCCTGGCTTCATTTTGGGCTTTCTGGGTTTTTTTTTCTTCCATATTCCAAAAACATATTCATAGGTTTATTGACTTCCTATGAGGTTGGCCCCATTGTATGCTTGAAAAACACAGAATTTCCATTGTGAGTCCCATGGATGATGATGCGCAATGGTTCTGTTCCAGGGCACTGTTGTAGATACCTGAAGGGCTGTCACACTGTAGAGGGATCATCCTTATGATCTCATTTGCACATGGAGACACAAGAAGCAATGGAATGAAACTGAAAGGGAGAAGATACAGATTAGATATTAGAAAAAACTTTGACAGTGAGGATAATCAATGAGTGGGACAGGCTGCCACGAGAGGTGGTGAGTTCTCTTTCAATGGAAGTCTTCAAACAGAGGCTGGACAGACATCTGTCTGAGATGGTTTATTAATCCTGCATTGAGCAGGGGGTTGGACACGATGATCCTGGAGGTCCCTTCCCACTCTAACATTCTATGATTCCATGATACTGTATACCACTGTGGTGGTTCTGTAATCGGGTACTTTTAAGATTGTCTCACTACCTAATTGTAAAAGTTGGATGCACACCCTTCAATAACTGTGCACCAGTGTGGCTAAGGCATGTTAGATAGAAAGACTCCAGACTTTAACGAGCACCTAATTAACACCATTCTGGGGTTGCCCTTCTTATTTAATAAATCCTTAAACTGGTGATTTTACGAAATATATGTTAGTGTACAAAAGTGCTCACAAGTGCTCCCCAGAAAGGACCTGACTTTATACTAAAGGTCCCAGGGTTCCAAAACAGAATCTTATCTATGGTGGCCTGACTACTACATAGCTCCAAACTTATGTAGAAAAGAAAGATGGACAAATTATGGGGCATGCGTAGCACTTCCCGAAACGTTTTGGCCACACCCCTGGCTACACCCCAATCCTCGCCCATTTACCCTAGCAGGAGGAGATGTCAGAGGGGCGACGGCAGTGAGGGACATTCAGCAAGCGCCCAAGACTGTAAGGTGTATACCCAAATCTAGGACTGCCTGCTGCCTACACTACACTAGAGATGAGCGGATTAATTCACGGGACTCCGATCCAGCGTCCTGGTCAGTGCTACCTGGCGGCTTGCCTCAAAACTCTTACCTTCCGGCTTCCCCTGTGCAGCTTTTGATTAGAACAAGCTGGTGGGACATCACCTGGGCTTCCTGCTCATCTCTACTTGAGACCTGTGGATTTATTTTTTGTTCATTCACAGTCGGAGCCGCCAGAACTTTCCCATCTTTATGGAGCTTCTCTATATGACATCTGTTTTTTGGTGTCTGTAAGGCCGTTTTCACACGTTGAATAAATACTGTGTTTTTGGTCCTGCACATGTCCGCACCAAACTACACAATAACAATTCTCTCTGGTTATTGCATTCTTTTTTTTTTTCTTTTTTTTTAGGCTTTTTTCCTCGTATTTGATGCCTTTTTAGCGCAGATGTGAAGCTGCTTTTTTATTGTTTTTTCTAGTAGAGAAAATCTTTGATTCTGCACATTAAAAAAGTATCTGCATTTTTGTACATGCGTTTCAGCACCAAAACCACACAGTTCAGCCACGTCTTTAGACACACAGTGGGTGCAGTTTTCATGAAATCACATCCATTTTGCTTGGACAGTTAAATGCAGCAGAATTTCTGTGCAAAAAAAAGTAGCAGAAAATACGCAGCATTTACGCTACATGTGAACACGGCCTAAATGTCCCAGCAAAGTGGATGTGATTTCATGAAATCTCGGTGCGTCTAAAGACACTGCTGTACTCTGCGGTTTTGATGCTTTTTTTTCTCTATAGACTTCTATGTGAAGCCTGAAAAAAATGCAAGGAAAAAAACTGCTGTTGCATTTTTAAGCGCAGAATCACAGCTTTTCTGTACTATTAAAAAAGCATTAAAAACGGGGATTCACATCTCACCAAAAACACATCAAATAAGGCGGAAAACGCATAAAAGAAACACACCAAACACACAATAATCAGAGAAGATTATTAATGCGGACACCTGCAGAAAAAAAGACAACATTTTTGCTACGTTTGAGCATGACCTCAGCATTAGGTTTTTATTACATTTTTTATGGGTTTAATAGAGGGAAAAAAAATGAATCATGACATTTTTTTTAACGCCATTTACTAATTCCCATATATAATCTTATCTCTTTGTTACTCGGACCATTACGATTACAGAGACACCAAATATGTTAATGTTATTTGCTGATTTGTGATATTTTTTTTGTTTATAAAACCCATTAAATATTACATTATTGTAAATTTTTATTTTTTAGCAATTTTATTGGAGGGAAAAATATATATCTTTTATTCTCCCTCTAGAATACAGAAACATAGAAATACACTGTTATACATAATGTAGCTCTATGTATCAGTATAATCTGTGTGTCAGTACTTACGATAAAAATTACAGACCTCTTCATTCTGTTTTGATGGGAAAACTTGCAAAATCGACTGTATCACATACTTATTTTCCGCACTGTACAATATGTTTCCTTGTACCTGTATCTTCTGCTTCTGAGTTCACTGCCTGCAAAGCAGCTCAAGATTACCAGATTCTCCTATGTTTATCATTGTGGGCTGTGAGTCATAGATAGAGCTGCTGCCTGTAAACATGGAGTCATGAGTTTGTGTCCTGAGGAGACCAGAGTACAGGAGAATAAGGGAATTGTTTAATTTCTCGAGGGGAAAGAGATGTGGCCCCGTACGCTGAAGAGGCGAAGAAGATGATGTAAAGGTGTTGAGTATTAGAAGTCGTCACAAAGCCACGATATGTCAGGACAGTCCTGTTGAATCCGAGATAGTTGAGAGCTATGCTACTATGTGCCATCTTAAAAGTACGTACTAACAGAACCTCAACCCTTCTTATACAGCTCCTATGCCCTTGATTGTTGAAGTATCTACACAACTGACCCCCTATAACAGTCCTTATGTAACATTGTTCATGGGGCTCATAATTAGGGATGAGCAGACCCGAACTTTAAAGCTTGGCGTTCGTACCAGACAGTTACTGTCCGGTATTAAATGCCGAACACAGACTTTTCCCGGAAGTCCGTTGCAATATTCGGAGTTCCGGTAGAATACTGTTGCAGAGAGACAAAGAAACATTTCTGGTTCAAAAGTTCGGGTCCCTATAGTTTTCAGTGGGATTCGGGTTCAAGTTCAGGTACAATTCTGTTACCTGAACTGAACTTTGGAATAAAGTTCCAGTACGAGAACCCAAACTTCCATGGGTCCTCTCATCCCAATCTAAATTCTGTATCTTTGAGACGTACACTGGGGCCTATTCCATAGTAAGCCAGTTTACCTTTTTGCCTATTTTTAGAATGTTGAATTAAACCATATACTGTGCTCAGTGTAAATGTGTACACCCCCTTTGAAAAGTATCATGAACACTTAGGCCGGGGTCACACATGCGTGTTTTACGGACGTAAGAGCGCAGAAACTACGTCCGTAAAACTCGCATTACATACTTCACAATTATTCTCAATGGGGCTGCTCCTATTAGCCGTATATTACGGTTCAGTATTATACGGCTTTCTACGGCCGTACAAAATCGCAGCATGCTGCGTTTGTCAGCGTATTGCGCAAAAAAAAATCGCCAATGAAAGTCTATGGGGGCGAGAAAAATACGGATTCCACACGGACCAGCAGTGTGACTTGCGAGAAATACGCAGCGGTGTTAGTGAAAAGTCGGTAATTCAATTGCCGGCTTTTCATTTCTCCTGCCTAAACCCGACATGATATGAGACATGGTTTACATACAGTAAACCATCTCATATCCCCTTTTTTTTTGCATATTCCACACTACTAATGTTAGTAGTGTGTATGTGCAAAATGTGGGCGCTGTAGCTGCTAAAATAAAGGGTTAAATGGCAGAAAAAAATGGCGTGGGCTCCCGCGCAATTTTCTCCGCCAGAATGGTAAAGCCAGTGACTGAGGGCAGATATTAATAGCCAGGAGAGGGTCCATGGTTATTGGCCCCCCCGTGGCTAAAAACATCTGCCCCCAGCCACCCCAGAAAAGGCACATCTGGAAGATGCGCCTATTCTGGCACTTGGCCACTCTCTTCCCACTCCCTGTAGCGGTGAGATATGGGGTAATGAAGGGTTAATGCCACCTTGCTATTGTAAGGTGACATTAAGCCAGATTAATAATGGAGAGGCGTCAATTATGACACCTATCCATTATTAATCCAATTGTTTGAAAGGGTTAAAAAACACACACACATGATTTAAAAGTATTTTAATGAAATAAACACAGCGGTTGTTTTAATAATTTATTGCTCTCTCAATCCATTTGCAGAACCTCGCTTGGCAAAATATTAAACGCACAAGATACATACCCTCAGCTGAACTGTCACGTCCCACGCGGTAATCCATCTGAAGGGGTTAAAATATTTTACAGGCAGGAGCCCTGCTAATGCAGCTGTGTGCTCGTGCTTGTAATTCCCCGGCGAATGAATGAAATGTAGGTCATTGACCTACATTTCCTTCAGTCGCAGTGATGCGCCCCCTGGTGGATGTCCTCATATGACCTGGAGCGTGGGAAAAAGTTCCCAGGCTGCAGATCATGAGAACATCCAGCAGGGGCGCATCACCGCGACTCAATGTAAGTACAGATCCAGCTTTCCTTTCAGCACCCGGGGATTACAGGCACGAGCGAGTGGTTTATCGCAGCTCCTGCCTGTAATATTAGTTAACCCCTTCAGATGGATTACCTCGTTGGACGTGATAGGACATCAGAAGGTATGTATCTTGTGCGTTTATTATTTTGCCAAGCGAGGGCCTGCAAATGGATTGAGAGAGCAATAAATTATTAAAACAACCGCTGTGTTTATTTCATTAAAATACTTTTAAATCGTGTGTGTGTGTTTTTTAACCCTTTCAGACAATTGGATTAATAATGGATAGGTGACATAATTGACGCTTCTCCATTATTAATCTGGCTTAATGTCACCTTACAATAGCAAGGTGGCATTAACCCTTCATTACCCCATATCCCACCGCTACAGGGAGTGGGAAGAGAGTGGCCAAGTGCCAGAATAGGCGCATCTTACAGATGTGCCTTTTCTGGGGTGGCTGGGGGCAGATGTTTTTAGCCACGGGGGGGCCAATAACCATGGACCCTCTCCTGGCTATTAATATCTGCCCTCAGTCACTGGCTTTACCACTCTGGCGGAGAAAATTGCGCGGGAGCCCACGCCAATTTTTTCCGCCATTTAACCTTTTATTTGAGCAGCTACAGCGCTGAAAATTTGCAAATACACACTACTAACGGTAGTGTGGAATATGCAAAAAAAAGGGGATATGAGATGGTTTACTGTATGTAAACCATGTCTCATATCATGTCAGGTTTAGGCAGGAGAAATGAGAAGCCGACAATTGAATTACCGGCTGTTCACAGATATCGCGATGAATGAAATCTAAATACAGAATATATATATATGTGTCACAATGACATATATATATACTGTATATATGTTTTCCCGAACATTTGAGCACATAAATCCATTAGATGTCGGTTTTGCAAGCCTGCGCGAAAATCTCGCAGTACGGATGCCATACGGATTACATACGGAGGATGCCATGCGCAAAATACGCTGACACACCCTGCCTACGGATCACTATTTTGGGAACATTTCTCCGTATTACGGCCGTAGTACGGACATATAATACGTGGCGTATTGTCTTACGCCAAGTGTGACCCCAGCCTTAGAGTTGACAAGTATTCTTTAATGAGGAGGAACACCAAGCATACAGGCCCTGGTCGCTTGAAGCGCTAAAAAAAGACACTAGCATGTACAGTGCTCAGCATACACGAGTTCACCGCCTTTGAAAAGTAAGATATTATTCAATATCTCATTGAATACAAGAAACGTGTCCAAAAAATTCTATCCAATAAAATGAAAGTAAGGTCAATAATATAACTTTCATTACAAAATATTCAGGTTTTACTTAAACTAGTTGATGCAAAAATGAATACACCCTAGATCAAAAACTACTACATCTACTATTTAGTATGAGCTCCATAATTTTTATGGGCAGTACAATGTCTTCTATGCCACTAAATCACTTTCACCTTGATCTTCTTCAGAAATGCAACAGGTGTAGGTTTTAGATCATTGTTACATTGGAAAAGTGCATTTCTACTATGGGCACTGAGTGATTTTAGCATCTTGTCTTTCAATCTAGAGCAGTACATCTGTAAATTCATGACAAAGTCAATGAAATGTAGCTCCCCGATACCAGCAGCACTCATGCAGCCTTATATAAGGACACTGCCACCACAATGTTTCACTGTAGTCACCATGCATTTTTATAAATTCATTTTTCTAAATGCACAGTGCCTACAGTGAGACATGGCGGTGGCCGTATCCTTCTGTGGAGTTGCATGAACGCTGCTGGTGTACAGAGCTACATTTAATTTATGATATCATGAATTCACACATGTACTGCTTTATATTGAAAGAGAATATGCTGCCATCACTGTGCCCTTCGTAGACGTGCACTTTTCCAACATATATTAATGATTCAAAGCATGTGGGAAAAATGTTGCATTTCTGAAGAAGAACAGGGTGAATGTGATTCAGTGGCCAAGTGTCTCCTCATCTGAACCCAACCGGACACCTATGGAGTATTTTGAAGAGACAAGTTGTCATCACAGATAGATGTAACAGTATATCGTCTGCTTTCCTCATTACATGCCTAGAAGATTTGGCGCTGTCCTTAAAAATCACGGAGGTCATACAAATACTAGATGTTGTAGTTTTTGATGTTGGGTGCATTCATTTTTGTGAGTTAAAATGAAGATTTTGTAATGAAAGTTAGAGTGTTAACCTCACTTTCGTGTTATGGGCTGAAAAAATGTTCTCTGAAACTTGACAAAATTTTGAAAATTGTTCTTGTATTCAGTGAGATATTGATTAAAATCTTTCTTTTCAAAGGGGTGTACTCATTTTTGTTAACCATTGAACATGTTTATGTCTTGGGTAGAAAAAGTTTTTTTTTGTGCCCTCCAAGTGATTAGGGCCTGTGTACTGGGCGGTCCTCCCCTGTTACAAAATACTTGGCAACTGTTGGCAAAGTAAGTGCTCCAGCTTATGTGTGGTTCGTTACCGGTCATCTTATTAAGGAAAGAAAAAGTTTTATTTTTTTTTAAATTGTAAAATCAATTGAAATGAATGGAACATTTGGCCACGAAAACCTTAACAAATGCATCTGGCCGGATACCAATCAATAATTCTTCCTGGAAATGGTCATGAGCAAAGTATTACTTCTGTTCTTGCACAATGCTTCGAGAAGCAAGTGTTGTTGGTTTAAAACCCATAGGAGCATTGTTAACCCACCATATTCCTGATTTTTTTGGTTAAGGTGTAAGTATTTTCATCATTCTTTTGTCTCTTTTGTCATTACCCTTCATTTTTGGTTCCTTTGTGTATTGGGATTATGATCCTATGATGGGAGATAATTTTCGATGTCTTCTACCTGGTATGTGCAGTCAACACTTACTGTGGTGACATTTGATATAACCTGCATAATTATATTATTATTATTTTATTTTAATCCCAAAAAAGCGATTCCTGGGAAATCCGTCTGTTATTTGATATATTATAAAGTCTCTTCTAAGGGCCAGCTGGGATAAATCTTGTCTTTTAATGATGTAAAAATGTGAACACACTTGATTAATGTTAATACCAGTCTCTATGTAGAATAATATATTTTATGTGGATTTTATTTTAGTTTTGACCTTTCCTCATTGATGATGTTTTTTTCCATAGTTACATGACAGGACCAAGATTGAAGACCTGACCTCTGAGAAGACAAATCTATTTGTAAATCTCCAATCAAAGGGATTAAAAGGAGGAGGTAATTATGGTATTTACTTTTTATCCCAGTAAAAAAGAGCTTGAAAAAGGAGAAGAAAAAACAGAACCCGGACGACTACTTGGAATCCCCTCTAGTTCTACTGGTTCCTTAGTTTGAAAAGTTTATTAATAAAGTCGTAATGGCTGCTGGAGTAGTGCGAGCAGCTCCTAAAATGTCTTGAAAAGTATTTCTTCTGCTTATCTTGGCCACAATAAATTATTTAATATAATGAAAGATATATTTATCATTTATTTAATAGGTAGATTTGGACAGACCACCCCACCTCTTGTCGACTTTCTCAAGGACATATTACGGAGATACCCAGAGGGAGGGCAGATCCTAAAGGTAATTACAAGTTCCTATATGCTAAACCTGTAAAACTGTAATGGTCATGTACTAATCTTTCCGCTCTCTTCAATATATATTTCCCTTCAGCAAACTTGTTCAGTTACCACATTCTGCTCATATACTGCCTCATGTAACTCTATGCCTACAGGAACCAAAAACTGTCCTGTAAGAAAAAACCCTATTAACCTGCAGATATGCTGTTAATCTGTAGAATATTAGAGTTCCAAAACTTTGTGACTACTGCCCTGAAGATATACAAAAAAAGGTTGCACTCTATCATGCCAAAACACGTCAAATATGAAATACATGAAATATGAATAGCAAAATGGCATTTTGAACATTAGGAAAAAAATTTTGAGACGCTTAGCACAGAATTTGGCCAAATAGTGTGAGCCTATCAACCATCGTCAAGGTGGCCTCATTAATCTGATGGGTCCCTGACCTCCCTGTCCAAATGTGAACACTTACCGAAGGCTAATGTCTGTATGCTTGGGTGAATATGGACACCTCTCTCAGGCCAATCTCACACGTCCAGATAATTCCGGTACCGGAAAAATCGGTACCGGAGTTATCCGTGTCCGTGAGCTCACGTGGCACATCAGTGTAGCACACGTGCGGCAGCCGTGTGCTGCCCGTGTGCTGACTGAGTACCACACGGACCGTGCAGGAGACAGCGCTACAGTAAGCGCTGTCCCCAGCGTTGTGCTAAAGCCGCCATTCATCCCTTCTCTCCAGCAGCGTTCGCTGGAGAGAAGGAATGAAAAATCAATGTTTTTTTATTTTTTTTGTGGTTAAAATAAACTTCCCAGCAACAGACCCCCTCCCATCCCCTGTGCGTCCGCCCGCTGGAAATAAAATACTCACCCAGCTCCCTCGTTGCTTCCTCTCAGCGCCGCAGCTTGTCCTGTATGAGCCGTCACGTGGTGCCGCTCATTACAGTGATGAATATTCGGCTCCACCCCTATGGGAGGTCTCCTGCACGGCACACGGACAGCATGCGTGTGCAGTACGTGTTTTACACGGACCCATTGACTTTAATGGGTCCGTGTGATCCGTGCGCTCCCACGAACACTGACATGTCTCCGTGTTTTTCAAACGGACACACGGTCCATGAAAACACGCTGACATGTGCAGAGACACATTGATTTTAATGTGTCTACGTGAGTCAGTGTCTCCGGTACGTGAGAAAACTGTCACCACACGTACCGGAGGCACTGACGTCTGAAACAGGCCTCAGCAAAGCCTACATATGGGTTGGCTGGAACCAAGTGTGATTAGATGTAATTAAAAACCAGATGGTGAAGGGAGGAGTGCTCAGTCAGTCCGCTAACATAGAAATGACAGAAAAACGACTGGCACATCCAAACTAGTGTGAATAGGTGCATACCAGGAGCAGCTACCTCCAATTCTGTGCTAAGCGTCTCAAAATTATTTTCCTAATGTTCAAAAAGCCATTTTGCTATTCATATTTCATGTATTTCATATTTGACGTGTTTTGGCATGATAGAGTGCAACCTTTTTTTGTATATTATACACTATGTTCCAAATTATTATGCAAATGACATTTTTCTCTGATTTTCCTAAATGGTCGGTGCAAATGACAGTCAGTCTAATAAAAGTCATCACCCGTTAGATAATACATCGAATTTTATTGAAGAAACCTCCCAATGATAACAGTGTAATCTCCAAAATGAATAAAAACTCACAATGCACTGTTCCAAATTATTAGGCACAGTAGAATTTCTAAACATTTGATTGATGTTTTAAAGAACTGAAAATGCTAATTTGTGGAATTTGCAGCATTAGGAGGTCACATTCACTGAACAAAAAAGCTATTTAACGCCAAAACATCCCAACAGGCCAAGTTACATGTTAACATAGGAACCCTTCTTTGATATCACCTTCACATTTCTTGCATCCATTGAACTTGTGAGTTTTTGGAGAGTTTCTGCTTGTATTTCTTTGCATGAAGTCAGAATAGCCTCCCAGAGCTGCTGTCTTGATGTGAACTGCCTCCCACCCTCATAGATCTTTTGTTTGATGATACTCCAAATGTTCTCTATAGGGTTGAGGTCAGGGGAAGATGGTGACCACCCCATGAGTTTATCTCCTTTTATGCCCATAGCAGCCAATTACTCAGAGGTATTCATTGTCATGCATGAAGATGATTTTGTTCCTGAAGGCACGTTTCTGCTTTTTAGACCATGAAAGAAAGTTGTCAGTCAGAAACTCTATATACTTTGCTGAGGTCATTTTCACACCTTCAGGAACCTTAAAGGGCCCTACCAGCTGGTTCCCCATGATTCCAGCCCAAAACATGACTCCTCCACCTCCTTGCTGATGTCGCAGCCTTGATGGGACATGGTGGCCATCCACCAACCATCCACTACTCCATCCATCTGGACCGTCCAGAGTTGCTCGACATTCATCAGTAAACAAGACTGTTTGAAAATTAGTCTTCATGTATGTCTGGGCCCACTGCAACTGTTTCTGCTTGTGAACACTGTTTAGAAGTGTCCGAATAGTAGGTTTAGGCACCACAGCAAGCCTTTGAAGGATCCTACACCTTGCGATTCGAGGGACTCCAGACGCACCAGCAGCTTCAAATAACTGTTTGCTGCTTTGTAATGGTATTTTGGCAGCTGCTCTCTTAATCCAATGAATTTGTCTGCCAGAAAACTTCCTCATTATGCCTTTATTTGCATGAACTCTGTCTGTGCTCTGTTTCAGTCACAAATCTCATCAGAGTATGATAATCACTCTTAAGTTTTCGTGAAATATCTAATTTTTTCATACCTTGTCCAAGGCATTGCACTATTTAACGCTTTTCAGCAGCAGAGAGATCCTTTTTATTTCCCATATTGCTTGAAACCTGTGACCTGCATAATAATGTGGAACATCATTTTTGAGTAGTTTTCCTTTAATTAGAATTACCTGGAAAACTAATTATCACATGTGTTTAAGATTGATTTCAGTGATTCATTGAGCCCTGAGACACAATACTATCCACGAGTTTATTTGAAAAACATAACAATTACATCTTTAAGACACTTAAATCCAATTTGCATAATAATTTGGAACACAGTGTATATGGAGGTAGCTGCTCCTGGTATGCACCTATTCACACTGGTTTGGATGCGCCAGTCATTTTTCTGTCATTACTGCCCTGAAGACCCAGTTACCAGGAGGAAATGGACTTTATTCCCCCTGGCAGACCGGCTTTCAGTCGTAGAGGTGTGGCCGACACGATACTGAGTGGCAGCTGTAACCACGCCCCAGCACTGACTGACAGCACGCTCAGCAGTGCATCTGCACAGAGCTGACAGTCACCGCTGGTGTATGGTCACAGCCGCCGCTTGCCATCGCATCGGCAGTGTCTCAATGATTGAAAGCCGGAGGTAGCCGGGAGGAATAATGTTCATTTATTCTTTTAAGCCAGGTCTTCAGTGAAGTAGCCACGTGGCTTTAGATCGCTATTAACCTGCATATTATCCACATATCTGCAGGCCCATAGTGTACTTTTAACATGACAGGTTCCTTTTATATCTACACCTACAAAAGTAAAGTAAATACATGGCTGTTGTTCTTCTGTAATGCTGATTACATTGACACCTTAGGTGAAGAAATCCGCTGTGTGGTTCTACTTTCATCAGAATTTGATGTCTTCTGCTAATTAGATTTCGGTGCACAGGGGCCGGACTGTGCACTGGGTCGTCTTATCCCTGTCTGTGATCCCCGGCCCCTTCGCCTGCCTCCTGTGAATGTTTGAAGTCTCAGCAACGTCCTGTCAATCAGAATCCGGAGGCAGGCGGAAAGTTCAGAAATCACAGATGGGGAGGAGAAGACCCCGTGCACAGTCCGGCCCCTGTGCACCGAAATCTAAATAGTAAAAACTACAAATGCTGATTACAAAAGAACCACAAAGCGGATTTTTTCACCAAAGGTATCAATGTAATCAGTATTACAGCGCCATTACAGCCACAGCATTGCTTTACACTACACAATCGTGCAGACAGGTTCTCTTTAAGTCCAGTTGAATCCTTTATTTTTACAATTCTGCAATCTAGGAGCTGATTCAAAATGCAGAAGATGCAGGAGCCAGTGAAGTCAAATTCCTCTTTGATGAAACACATTATGGCACTGAATCCCTTTGGTCAAAGGAAATGGCCCAATATCAAGGTATGTTACTGATCCATGTTATTTTAGAGCCACACGCTGCTCGCTTAATTTTGACAAAATTGGATTGTCAGTCTGAAACGTCATTCCAGCTTTATTATCTAACCAGTTACCCATCCTGCATTTCAAAGGATTTTTCCAACTACTAACATTTCTGAAATACTGATAGGATAGACCATAGATGGGTGGTTGAACCTTAGAACCTCACAGTTGCTAAAAAATTTTCCTTAACGTGAAAAATGGCCAGTGTGAATTAAGAGCTGGCTGTATTGTCTCAGCCAAGTATGTGTGACTCTGAAATACTAAGGCAGTATACTGTAAGTTCACACTGGGCGTTTTTGCAGCATTTTTGCCAATTTTCAGCTGCGTTTTACAATACCAGCAAAATCTATGAGATTTCAGAAATCTCATGCACACCCATTGTTTTTTTTGTCATCAGGATTTTGTGCTTTGCATGTTTTTTTGCACAATGGAGCATGTCACTTCTTTCAGCATTTTTCACCCATTGAAATGAATGAGTGGTGAAAAAATGCTGGAAAAATGCAGGTATCGGGTTTTGCTACATTTTGATACCTGCTCAGGCACGTAGGGTGAGACCTTTCAATCCAAGGCATCTGGCGGGGAAAGACCTGACCGGACAGAGACCTGTCAAAAATGGGCAGCAGGCTGGGAGAGACCTGACCGGACATGTAGGGAGAGACCTGTAAATCCAGGACAGCGGGCAGGGAGAGACCTGGCCGGACACGTATGGAGAGACCTGTGAATTTAGGGCAGCGGGCAGTGAGAGAACTGCCCAGGCACGTAGGGAGAGACCTGTCAATCCAAGGCAGCGAGTGGGGAAAGACCTGAACGAACAAATAGGGAGAGACCTGTCCATAAAGGGCAGCGGGCTGGGAGAGACCTGACCGGACATGTAGGGAGAGATCTGTCAATCCAGGACAGCGGGCTGGGAGAGACCTGGCCGGACATGTATGGAGAGACCTGTCAATTTAGGGCAGCGGGCGGCGAGAGACCTGCCCAGGCACGTAGGGAGAGACCTGTCAATCCAAGGCAGCGGGCGGGGAAAGACCTGAACGAACACATAGGAAGAGACCTGTCCATAAAGGGCACAGCGGGCTGGGAGAGACCTGACCGGACATGTAGGGAGAGACCTGTCAATCCAGGACAGCGGGCGGGGAGAGACCTGACTGGGCATGTACGGAGAGACCTGTCGATCCATGGCAGCGGGCTGGGAGAGACTTGACTGGGCACGTACGGAGAAATCTGTTAATAAAGGGCAGCGTGCGGGGAGTGGTCAGTGGCCATTGATCAGGCAGCTTGTATCAGCTGTCAGGTTTCCTTTAATATTGGTAGTAATGTCATCTCTCTAGGATATGGTGTTACATCACTGCCCTGTTCACTTTATTGAGTCTTGTTGCACATTGGATGGCTGGTAGATCCGTTGTGGAATAGAAACGACTAGAGAAACTCTGTGTCTTGTTATTGGAATTTGTGGAAGTCCCATAGGGCAATCTGAGTATTATTGTAAATCTTAGTAATATCCCATGACGTTATTATATGTGAATGCTTCTTTACTGCTAATAAAATATCTTAGGGTTGTAGATACTTGAAACTCCCAATGGATAAGCAGACAACACATAATATAGGTCTCAGTTTTGGCATGATCATATGAATCTATGTAGTTGGTGCCTGTCCGAATATACTAAAAAATATTTCTCCTACCCCTTTACTTTTCTTAGGTCCTGCGCTTTACGTATACAATAATGCGGTTTTCACTCCGGAAGACTGGCATGGAATCCAAGAAATTGCCAGAAGCAGGAAAAAAGATGACCCGCTGAAGGTCGGGAGGTTTGGAATTGGATTTAACTCCGTTTACCATATAACAGGTGATGATCTATGGTAGATACAGCTTTTCAGTGTTCATTATATAGAAGAACAAAATTCAGTTCTCCCAACTGAGATGCGAAAAACAAAAATAATTTTATTGGCATAGGTACATCCATTGTTTGACGTTTCGACCAACACTAGACCTTCATCAGAAATTGTTTTCAGCTCTTGAAGATGAAAATGTCAGGTACACCTGAGCAAAGAAAATATGGAGAATCCAAGATGAGCGCTGGAGATATGCAATGCCGTGCTGGGGGTGAGGGGCCTTACCCCTGGCACGGCAGTGCATATCTCCAGCTCTCGTTAACTTCCGAACAGGCCGCTATAGCCGGCAGACTTTAAGACGTTATTTGGCCATGAACTGCCATGGCAAACATCAGGACCACATGATCGAGATCTTAGAATGCCAATGGGGTGGAAGAGGGAACCCCCTCACTCTGTTAACCATTTAGATGCTGTAGTCACTATTGACAGCAGCATCTAAGGGGTTAAACAGCCATGGTTGATGCTAACACTGACCGTGGCTGATGCAGCACGTTGTCAGCTATAGTGTACAGCTGACAGCTGCTGGATTGTCTACTGCCGGAGGATACTATTCTCTTCTATCGTAGGTCAGTAAGAAGATATATTGGTGGTCATTAAGGGGTAAAGCTGCACAGAAAATGTAAGAAGGAAAAAAACAGAAAAAATATTAAGGTGTTTTTCACCCAAAAAAATGGCAAAAATTATTTCTGAGTAAGCCTTAAAGAGGTTGTCCACTACTGACCACAAGGTGCTGTATACAATAAAAAATGCATACTTGACCACCCGGACCAGCTCCACTCTTCCACTCTGAGCCCCGTGTTCCCCTGTGATCTTTTTGACGGAAAAGTGAAGGCTCCATCTTTGTAGCGGCTGCAGTACTCATTTGACATAATTTATCGCTGGGGGACACCAGGCTCAGAGCGGAGAAGCGGTTCCAGCCCAAAAGATAGGTATGTATTTTTTATTTTATGCAGCACCATTGGGACATTCATAAGGGGTTGTCCAGATGATGACATTACTTTTAATAGCTGAAGGTTAGCATTCAGGAACTTTATCAATTTGCCTGATCAAATAATGGCTACAAAGAGTCTCTCATTTCTGAGAACTCAACATATTCATGCATTTCGTGGGTAGCTCCAAAAATAAAATAACCCTCTGTAATTCCTCATTTTCCCTGTAGATGTGCTGCAGTAAAATCATACACTTCCAAAGTCCACTGATTACAGCCAATTGGGCCGCCCCCTTTAATGAAAAATATTTTCTCAGTTTTTCCATTCATCTGAAACACTGGTAGCGCCAATGTACAGTAGAAAAATTAAAAGAAACTCTGCCTTGGTTTTGGATGTTGTGGAAATCCAATTGGTTCTGAGTATCTGAGTATTATTCTAGCAATATCCCACTATCTGTTATAATACCATGGTGTGTTATTAGTGGTTTTAGAAGAAAAAAAATGAACAAATTAATCTCTTTAGCATAAATAAAGTATATTTTCTTTATATCTGTTATACCAGCACATAGTCTCAATGATATTCACTAATGTTTTGTATTTTTCCTCATTAGATGTTCCCAGTATTTTCAGTGGTGATCAGATAGGGATGCTGGATCCCCACCAAGTACTCTTTGGACGTCATGAGTCAGGCCAGTGTTGGAACATTAAAGAAGACAGCAAAGAAATAAGTGAACTGGTGGACCAATTTGCCCCATATATTGACATTTTTGGGAGCACAAAAGAAACCCTTGTGGAAGGTTATTACCCAGGAACCTTCTTCAGATTCCCTCTTCGTGTCCAGCCATCATTGCTGAGTCACAATGTTTATAATAAAGAGAAAGTTCTAGAACTGTATGAATCCTTTAGAGCAGATGCAGATACCGTGCTTCTATTTCTGAAGAATGTCCAGAAAGTGTCTTTACACATTCGAGAGGCAGATGGATCTGAAAAGCTGGTTTTCCGTGTCACAGCAAGTGAGAACAAGCTGCTAAAACATGATAGACCCAACTCTATCAAAATCCTTGGAAGAGCCATTGATAGTTACTGTAAAGGAGTCCCGAGCAATAGTATAACATGTGTTGCCTATCATGTAAATATTGTAGCAGAGGATGAAAGTGTCAAAGAAACGCAAACCTCCTCATGGCTGGTGTGCAACAGTGTTGGAGGCCGAGGCATCTGCACTGAATTAGACTCTCTCGCTGATGACCTAAAATTTGTCCCTAGTATTGGAATTGCCATGCCATTGTGGCACAATGGAGAAGAAAAGGGAGCAGAGTCACAGTTTATTGGAAGGGCATTTTGTTTTCTTCCATTACCACCAGGAGATGAGAGCAAGACGGGTCTCCCTGTTCATATTAGTGGCTTCTTTGGCTTAACAGACAACCGAAGGAGCATAAAGTGGAGAGAACTGGACCAATGGCGAGATCCAGCAGCTCTTTGGAATGAACTTCTGGTCAAAAATGTTGTTCCAAAAACATATGCAACTCTTATTTTGGAAGGTATCAAGAGAATGGGAACAGAAGAGAATCCCGAGTTCCCTCTTTCTGCTGATAGCATTTACCGAGTGTGGCCATCATTGGACCAAGTAAGGACACACTGGAAGCCTATCATAGAACCTCTGCTCAAGGAACTTTTTCAGAATCCAGTCATATATTCTGCCACGAAATGCTGGTTAAAAGAATCTGATGTAAATTTCACAGAAATCGATGAACATCAGGAGTACACAAAAACTATCCT